>NC_137811.1:62109393-62406893 GCF_963921795.1 Nannobrachium achirus | reverse complement strand
GGTACTGTAGATACAGCAGGGTAAAATACATCACAATCAAAAGAAACACCAGAAATAATCAACAACATATACTGTACAGTGTACAACAATATACACCCTCAACAGTGCATGCATAATGAGTGCACACAATAACCATGTCAGATAGTGATCCTGTAATTAACTGTTGTTACTTCCGAGCTAATTAGTCTATTGTGTGGTATAAGTGTGTTAATGATGTACGTTTATGACTGAGTATAATTACTGCAATGCTCTCAGATGTAAGCTGGCTCAGGAGAACGGATGGGGGGTGATGGTGAGTCATCGCTCAGGAGAGACAGAGGACACTTTCATTGCCGACCTGGTGGTGGGCCTCTGTACTGGACAGGTAGCGTGAACATCAGACACACACTCATACAATATCATGTGCACACAAACAGAACACAAATGCATACATGCACAATACACATGTGTTTGCCGGGCACAACACACACACACACACACACACACACACACACACACACACACACACACACACACACACACACACACACACACACACACACACACACTCAATATGCTGCTATAAAAATACAAATACAGTAGTCCAATAAATGTATACTCAGATCAGATTCCAAGTTAATGTGCAGCTCTTAATAGGGGCCTAAACAAAGCACCCTCTACTATATACGTATAAATCACAATTCAATATTAATAGTTAATTTTCCTGATGTGCTAGCGTTATTAAATATTGTGTTTACAGTAGTATTTAATACATTTCATATAATATAGTAAAATATGTCAAATGCTATCATTGTTTTACTTTCTTGCAATCCTGATACATTAATATAGTCATCCAGCATGACATTTAAAATATATCAATATTATTCCTTTATTTGTTGCACTCACTTCAGATCAAGACTGGGGCTCCATGTCGATCAGAACGTCTGGCCAAATACAATCAACTCATGAGGTTGGTATTGTTGCCATGCTGCAATGTACAACTAGACTTTACAGTATACTGTATGTAGGCAGGTTAGGAGAGTTTTAATCTACAGTACATATGTACAGTATAAGGCAGTTGAGGAGAGTTGTACTATGTAAGCAGGTGAGGAGCGTTTTACTGTATGTACAGTAGGCATGTGAGAGTTACTGCACAAATCTCATACATGATATCTTGAAAGAATAAGGCACATGATGTGACAGAGTATTTTATAGGGCACTGTGTCTCGTTGGTTAACCCAGTTAAAGTGATCCCTGACTAATACGACAAATATGCCTTAATACATTATAATTGTCCTCTATAACTACAATGTAAAATTAAAAACACCTTCAATATTTTATTTCTTCAAGAAATAGCTAATCTTTCACTCAACAGGAGAAATGCCTGTCGCAAGTTGATGATGTCATAAATGTCATGTGTGATCTAACCCTATGGAATTTATGGCATGCATGTGCAAAAAACACATTTGAAATATTGAGTTGATGCTCATATTAACCATATGAAGTATTAAGTTTGTTTTTATTTGCACATGCATGCCATAAATTCCATAGGGATAGATCACACATGACATTTATGACATCATCAACTTCAGCGACGGGCATTTCCCCTGTTGAGTGAAAGATTAGCTATTTCTAGAAGAAATAAAATAATTAAGGTGCTTTTAATTTTACATTGTAGTTATAGAGGACAATTATAATGTATTAAGGCATATTTGTCGTATTAGTCAGGGATCACTTTAACAGCAAGAAGGTCATACAGTAGATTTCAAATCCCACTGGGCCTTTCTCCAAGCCCCCTACCCATTTTCTCCCCAATCTAGTTATTGCCAATTTCCCCCATGTTTGTCTCTGTTAATGCCAACCCCTACTGTTTCAGTCCCTCTGGGGAAGTGTCCCCCTACAAATGGAGTTGAGTTGCTAGCTTCTTCTTTTCACCTGATAGTGAGGAGTTTTACTGGGAGGATGTATGTGTGTAGAGGAGCTACTATTCCTCCCTGATGCACAGTCGTGCCAACCAACCTGTAGGAGCTGCTATAGTGCAGCGACAGATAACGCCCTCCCCAACCGGCTCCCACTCAAAAACACGGCCGGAGGCACCAGGCAGCCTTTCTGTGTGAAGTTTACATGTTCTCTCTGTGTACACGACACATGGGGTTGCTTTGGTTTGGGGTTAGGGTCCCACACCAAAACACATGGATGTTATAGGGACAGACTCCTGCCAGTGCCCTTGACCAAAAAGGCACAAACCTTTGGAGCTGGTCCATGGGTGTTGCTCAGCGGCATGCTACTAGTTAGCATGGCGTAAATGCAGAGGGTGTATGAACACAGTGTTTAACCACTTACCCTAACATCCCTAATGTGTATCCCAATAGTATAATCTCTAAATATAGTATATATTTTGGTGTAGACTAGAGAGAAATACAGGTGAACCTAGTATAGAGCCCTGCAGGAACCCAGTCAACTAAGTTGTTTTTGAGTGGGTAATCCACAATGTCTCAGTAATGACGTGAAGGGTGGAGGGCCAACATCTACAGGTATTATGTCACTTATCTAATTGTACCCATCTTTCCTCTTTTCTTCATTGTTCCTGTCTCTTCCCTGTTTTTTCACCCTCCTTCATCCATCTGTCACATCCCACTCCCACTCAGGATTGAGGAGGAGTTGGGTGACCAGGCGCGCTTTGCTGGGCACAACTTCCGCAACCCCAGTGCCATTTGAGTGCCAGGGCTGGTGGCAGGGACAAGCACACACACACGCACACACACGCACACGCACACAAACACACGCACGCACGCACGCACGCACGCACGCACGCACGCACGCACGCACGCACGCACACACTCACATACACACACACACACACACACACACAGATCTCCCCCTCTGAAAAACTGCTCTAAGCACACTAAACTATCGTAAATCACATTAAGATAAATTACTTTTAAAATCAGAGAAATGCTCTCGCAGCTTGTAGATATACTGAGACTTCGATGGGTTTCTGCACAAACTGGCTACAGCTGATCACAGCAAAACCTGGACACAAATACTGGTGGGGGACAAATGAGTGTTTCTCCTCACTGCACACACCAGCACTTTCCTCTTTCCACTGTTCAAGTTCTTTTCTCTCCCCCTCTCCCCTGATCCGCCTTCCGTCTCCGTTTGACTCTTCAAAAGTTTTTTTTTTTTTTTTTTTTAAGTTTGTCCTACTGTTCTGTTCTCTTTGTCCTCTTCTCCTGCGCCATGTGGGGGAAACCCCCAGTAGCTTGTCACTGGACTATATCTGTTGCTACTTCAGTATAAGGTTTAAAATTGCCAAAAGTCAATAAAGAAATTGAATTTTTAAATTCAAACCTATAATTGCATGTGTATTTGTTCTGCTTATATCAATCCAAACCATTCAAGCATTTGTGTAAATCCAGTTCTGTTCTGTTTGCGGTGGAATTAAGAGGATTTACTGTGTGGATACAACCACAGTGCAACAAGACTATTGAGGCTGATTGTGTGGAGAGTGACACCTTGAATGACACAGGACTGGAAAAGTAATAGACGCCTGGGGCAATTTCCCTATAGGCCTACTGTAGGTCTGTATTTACATTTTGTAACATTTGCCTGCTTTTGCTTGTGCCCTTGAATACTTCAGCAAACATCGCCACCAAAAGACAGGTTTATAAACCACATTTGTCATATTGTCCTGTGGCATGTTGGCATGTAATAATAATAAAAGTCTAACAACAATAATAATTATTATTATTATTCATATCCACAAGTTTCCAACGTCCCATTGTGCATTGCGCAGCAGGTGTGCGGCAGTTCTGGAGTCGCAGCAGAGAGTGATTAAGAACGTCTGTAAATGTCTAAAGTGTCAATATTATCATTATTATTTATTTTTATAAAATAGAAGGGAAGGGTCTGTGTACAAGAATTGCACTGCCTGCGATAGTGCCAAAGCAGTAGCCTACAATCCTTTACCTTGTGAAGTAGGCCTGAATCATGTCAAATCAAAATTGATGGGAGCAAAGATCTGCCTTTTGGAGGCCAAGGTAATAACAGGTACCTTGTGCTGCCTGCACGCAGCAAGCGTGGCAGGCTGGCAGCAGAGGGAGCACGAGCCGTGCTCGTGGTGTGTGAATGAGAGAGAAGGAATAAGGTAGACGCGCAGGCGCAGTGCGTCGATCTTCACCACCACCGTTGCCATGGTTACTACACAATAGGAGCCGGGACAGGGGGCTGCGTGAAGGGGGAGAGAGAGAGAGAGAGAGAGAGAGAGAGAGAGAGAGAGAGAGAGAGAGAGAGAGAGGCAAAGGGAGGAGGAGGTTTGCAGACCCGCTTGACTGGACACACCGCTGCAAAAGGTTTTCACAGACTGACTCAAGTGTGTAGTGGCTGTGCCCTCGTCGTCTGGAGACAAGACAGACAGACAGACAGACAGACAGACAGACAGACAGACAGACAGACAGACGTTTTAGGTAACGTCAGACCTGCACACGGATAGATGCTATAAAAAGGGGTGTATATTCTATTCATCGTGTTAAAGTGCTTAATCTACAGATGAAATTAGGTCTCTCTCTTTACCCCCCAAATGAATTCAGAGATGGTTTAGTCATCCCCATAAGTCTCATATTATTAATTAGGCCTATTAAATGTAATCCCTATCGCCAATAAATACATTTTTAGCTATTGACTTTTAAGACCTTGACTATTATATTAAGGCCACTGTAGACCATAATACGAACAAAGAACGACTGTCTGTGTGCGACTCATATGCTTCATCACGAGAAAATATCACCGTAGCCCAAATAGCTTTGGCCTACAGCAGAACCTTCCCCAGGCAGCAGCTATAAGGTGACTCTCTGGAGGGAGAAGAGAAGACAGACTGGCCAACGCAATAGAAAGAAAACCCCTTCTCTCTCTCTCTCTCTCTCTCTCTGGTCCCCTCCCTCTTCAGAGTTGTGGCCCTCTGCACCTCCTTCTCCTCCCTGCTCCCTCCCTCCCTCCTTCTCCCCCTTCTCTCTCTCTCTACCTCCATCTCTCTCTCCGACGGTGAGTGGTGTAAAAGTAACTAAGTACATTTACTCAAGTATTGTACAATTTTGACAATACTTGGGTAGGCCTATTTCCCATTTTACTTTTACTTCTACTCCGCTACATCTCAGAGGCAAATGTTGTAGGCTACTTTTACCACTCCACTACAATTATTTGACCACTGCTTTGGCAACTTGTTACTTTGTAGATTTTGATTATTATTTCAAAAACATAGCCTACCTTACCCGCTTCTGCCCTACCGGTATTTTTCATTTTGTGCTTGTAGATCTGCTATTTTCAAAATATTTGCACACATTTGAAAACTTGAAATAAGACATTCTGCATATGATTTATGAACAGTAGGTCTATTGCATACTTTTACTTTTGGTATTTTAAGTACATTTTGATACCTATACTGTTGTACATTTATTCTGGACTTTTACTTGTAACAGATTATTTCTACATTGCAGTATTGCTACTTTTACTTAAAAGTAAAAACATGCGAGTACTTTTTCCACCACCGACCGAGCAACCCCCTTTCCTTATGCAAATCACGCCCTCTTCTTCTCCTCGCTCTCTTTCTCTCACCCGACGTGCATCCCTCGGTCCCTCCTCTCTCCTCTCCTCTCTTCGCCCCTCCGTTAAAAATTGCGAGTGACTGTATGTGTATGTGTGTGTACCGAGAGGAGGAGGGAGGGAGGCGGAAAAAAGTGCAAGTCGTCTTTCGGTAGGGAGAGAAGGCAAGGACTGAGGGGGGAGTGAGAGAGAGAGAGAGAGAGAGAGAGAGAGAGAGAGAGAGTGGGGAACAAGGAAAGGGGAAGAAGGGGGGTGGGGAAGAGAGGGCGAGCGTATACGCATCAATTTGTACAGTCCTCTCTCCACTGGCACCCCGTTTTCCTCCCTGTGGCTGCGACGACTTAAAAGAGAAATTCTTCTGCATTCTATTTTATATGCGGGAGGGAACCGTTACCGTTACAATGTGACTATAGCAGCAGCAAAGCAGCCGGGGCTCTTGTTTACAGAAGCGTGCGCTTCTTCTTCTCCGTGGTGTGCGTGTGTTGCTTGTGTGTCAACGTGCAATATAAAAGAAGAAGAGAGAAAAAAAAACAAGAGGAAAAGAGGGGAGAATGGGAGAGAGAGAGAGGGGGACACGCATCGCTGGATGTTATAGGTAAGGAGGAGAAGGAAGGGGGGAAAATGGATGGCGAAGTCTAGAATTTGAAGCTATTCCTTTTGGGCCACGTTTGTGTGAGTGTGTGTGTGTATGTGTGCGTGTGTGTGTGTGTGTCTCTCCCTCCCCTTTCTTTCTTTGTGCGTTAATGATCATGCCCCGTGCGTTATGGCTAATTTATAAGCTCCCGGTAAATTAACGTTAATGATGTAAAATGCCCAAGGCGCACTAACACATTCCTAACCGAGGAAAAGGGGTAACCGAGCCGGTGCTAAAAATGCCATTCGCCATTCTATACCAGCATTTTTTTTTCTTTTTTTTTTTTTAGACGTGGAATTTTATCAAGAAGAAAAACTGTGTTGCTGTGCTGGCATCCATTCTGGCCGACACACCATACATGTATGTATGTGTGCTGCTCAACACGGTTCGTCTGTCTCGTCCTAGGTGGCAGCAGCAGCAGTCTCTGGCATGCTATGGAACAGCTTCTAGCCAGTTCCCCCTGCATGTGTATCAATAACATTCGCAGGAAGAAAGAGAAGAAAGAGTGGTTGCAGTGCCTTTGCTTGCTTGCCTCGTCGCCGGGTGATGTAAGCAGTGCAACTGCATGCTGCTTTGCATCACATGCAGTGGTCGATTTGTTTATAATACATGCATGACTGTGCTTGTGTGCTGATATACTGTTGTATGTTATTTCTGTGTTTGCGTTCTATTTGTTTATTATGGGCCATAGCATCCAGAGACCAGCCTAGGTGAAGAGATAGACTAATAGCTACCACCTGTAACTAACATTCACTTTCTATGCAGCAGGCCATTCATTGCTGAGCAACAACATATATATTTTCATTGCATATTAGGCTTATAACATAGGTATAGGCCATATATCAAGAATAGACCATTATGTATATTCGTTAGGCATTTATATAGGCCTGCAATGCTTTGCAATTACTCATTCAGACAAAACTGGTGTGAAATCAATGTGTCAGTCGATGTGCTTACTGTACTTGCCTAAGTATAGCAGCAGCAGTTCGTTTTCATTTCACTCTTTGAGGAACTGCCTTAAGTAAGGAGGCGTACTTATCTTTATTGCATGACTGACAATAAATATATATATGCGTCCATTGTATCTCTCAAGAAGTGTTTACTGTGATGTGTACATAAATCTATATATGCAGTCCTCCTCTAACTGGCTATGGGCAGTGCACCATGTACAGGCATCTCAGGTGATCCTAGCAGCTTGTCTGGACTGTAGATTCTACTATTGTGATTGATTGAATCAGTCACTGCAGCATGCACTAATAATTAATGCATGGCCATGTGTAGTAGAGCTGCCACAGGATTCACTAGCTGTACCTGCTATGAATCACACACACACACACACACACACACACACACACACACACACACACACACACACACACACACACACACACACACACACACACACGTCAGTCACACACACACACACACACACACACACACACACACACACACACACACACACACACACACACACACACACACACACACACACACACACACACAAGCAGTGTGTAGCTATTTGCTGCCTGCTTGGTGAAGCATGCATGTTCGTTTGCTGCCCTAACCGTTCAGCTAAATATATCTTTTATTTCACCCATTGTAAGAGCACTATTTATAGCCTCATTTAATATACATGAGTCCAATTTATTTCCACCGTAGTGGTACATGAATGAAAGGATTAAAATGGGCCTTTGTAGTGGCTTACCTATCAGGGCACACCCATGTGGATATAAGGATGGATGTGTGTTCTTTCTAATGACATGGCGGAGGCTGGTTGTTTGGGCGAGTAGCACTCTGTCTGTGTGATTCCGCTTGGTCATAACCAGGTCATGTGGGTTAACCACAAGTGGCTGCAGGTTTGGACTGCTGTGGTGGAGGTGCTTGAGAGGGAAAAGGGGGCTCTGATTGGTCTTGATATTTCCAGATTCATTTCTTGAGGTTCATTCAGTCTCCTGCAGACAGCTAAAAGAAGAGTTATTTCCTCATCAATGTGTTTTTGTTGTTGTTGTTGTTGTTTTTTAAATCTCACACAGAGTACACTAGAAGCTTTATTGTCCAATGTCCACATGTGGAAATGTATATTTGGCTTCAGTGTGGTACAGATGAATACTATAAAGTGAAGTCACAACAATTCAGCACCACACTATAGTACAATCACAATAGCATGACAGTAATCCATAACAGAGCTTGCAGTGCCTACCCCAGTTCTAGTTCACATCCGAGCCTATTCTCTGCGATTCATTCACTGCAATAGGGCCCAACTAAATGACACACATACACACATGTCCCAAACCACAGTGCATTCTGCTGGCCATAGCCATAGGTCATATGGGTTAACCACATGTGTCTGTGGGTTTGAGTTGCTGCGTTAAGGTGAATGGAGGTACAGGATTCTTTTATTTTTGAGCGGTGGTAGACCGCTCCTATACGTGGCTGTGCGTGTGTCTGTAGCCTTTTTCCTCAGCGTTTTGCCATAGCAAAATGTGTGTACGTAGCATCATGTTTGTCTAGTGATGTCATATGTCGTATGTCTGTAGCCTTTTTCCTCAGCGTTTTGCCATAGCAAAACGTGTGTGTGTAGCATAGCCTGTACATCCTAGACTCAAAGACGTTATGCAAGCACGACCACCGCTCACTTCACATTGGGTGTGATTTTTCCTTTTTTAAGTCATATTTCTTAGCAGTGTAGAGTAGTGACAGGCAGCAAATGGTCCGGCCAGTATCAGGAATCGAGCCAGTGACTCGCTGTCAAGCATTAGAGCCCATGTGGTTCGTACCCTAATCATTCGGATATCGGGTTGCTCCCGGATGGAAGTACGGAAGACGTTTAACCACATGAATCCTATATACTTCTTTGAATGGAGTCTCCCAGGGATCTATATAAGGCCCCCACCTTTTTTCCTTCCACAGAAATATCTTTGCCGGAAATAGCCTACAAGCTCACAGTCACAACATACTGTGTTGCACTTGTAGATCTGCTGTTTTTGCTGAACGTTAGCCCCCAGAATGGGGGGGGGGGGAAGGGTCATATGGTTAAGCCTGGTTATGTTCTCTGGAAGCCTTTTTTTGTATATATATATTATTGTTTTAGCAGTGCTCCTGGAAGGAGCTAATTAGCTCCAACATCTGGCTTTGTCCGGTTCTCAAAAGATCTCCAGTCCGCAAAAAGATTCCGGGCTCTGAAGCATGGCCTACATCAGGCCTATATATGGCCTACATCTTGGAACAACCGGCTCAAAGTTTGTTGTACGCCCAGGGTCCAAGCTTCACAGGACGCGCTGTGATTGGCCGCTTAATGAAATTAACTCATAAATAGCACCGTTCAGTTCACACTATGTGTGATTTTGTTTTTGAGGAGTGAATTCATTCCATTCGCCTTTAGATTTATTATATTATACTTTATTGACACAGAATTGTTACGCTTAAGATGGTATGCCCATTCAGTCTCAGAACAGCAAGGTGTACATCTGCTTGTGGATTCAAACATCATTGATGGACACATGAAACAAAAAATGTCTATGACTATATTATTCTGCACACAATTGTGTCCATATTTTAGGCTGACCATTCAGCAAAAATTGCATATAGAACCTCACCGGTCGCTGCATACTGTTGTGCTCCGAGATGAGGTCCTATAAAGGAGTCGCAGCGATTGCCGGGGCCGCCTCCACTTCGAGTTGGAAAACACTCTAAACGAAATTTTATCCAAAAAGTAAAGGTAGTTCCGAGCTCCAAGACTGTGATTACCTAACCAGGGTACATAAAACATGAACCACGGGGTTGGGAAAACGGTTTAAATCGCTTATTTAGTCTCATTACATTCAGAAAAGCCCCCGTGGCATGTGCCAGTACTGCATCCTTCCCATTGTAGCAGAATAAGGAGCAGTACTGGCAACTGCCGCCGGAGGAGTTCCGGTTGAATGGGAAAACATTAGAAAACTAGCGACTTAAGCGGTTGTTTCATGCCGTGGTTCATGTTTTATGTACCCTGGTTAGGTTATCACAGTCTGGGAGCTCGGAACTACCTTTACTTTTTGGATAAAATTTCCTTTCGAGTGTTTTCCAACTCGAAGTGGAGGCGGTCCCGGCAATCACTGCGCCACCTTTTTAGGACCTCATCTCGGAGCACAACAGTATGCAGCGACGGGTGAGGTTCTATATGGGGCTATGAGCTTGTATATCGAGTGTACACTGTAGACTCTAGTCTACACTGTAGAATGAAGACAAAGAAAAGGTATAGAGTCCTGGGCGACCCGCTCCACTAAGTAATATAGGGTTTAAGTTTTTAAACTCACCATTTCAAAACAGACTCTTGTAAAATAACATTGATTTCTATGTGGGACTTATTCAGGTAAAGATTGTGCAATTTTGGCTTATGTTTGTTTGTTTCTTGTTGCAGGTTTTTAGTAAATCACAAGGACTAACACTCAGCCTGCACAAAACAAGAAAAAAAGACAGTTCACTCCCCTCAATGGCATGTGTTATAAAATGGACAATATAACGGAGCAACGATGAAAACGCGAACACACAAAGAATCGGTAAGAGCCAAACCCACGTCATTCTTCTGTTGTGATGTCAGAGTTCTTTTTTTCTCCCTTCTTTTGTAGTCATGAAGAAAATAGAATTGTGAGATTAAGTAAGGTTACTTATTGATATTACTTAAGAAATATTTTTTTTGTATATTGTATTTTTATTTGTTTCTTACATATTTATGTACCTCTACAATGGATTGTGTATATACTAATACTAATTGCTTCTAAGCAGTGTATGTGTACCTATTGTCCTTTCCAGAAAACATAGTTGATAAGGCAATATGCTATTTTATCTTGTGACACAATTTCACAATAGCTGAAGCTACTTGTGATTGTATAATGCAAAATCTATATTCAAGAAAATAATGAGAAGAGACAGATGGCATTTTTATCAGTATTTACCCCCCTCTCCTTGACACTTCTCTGTCTGTCTTTCACTCATCTCCCCTCCCTCTTCTTCTCCACTACTTCTTGCCTTTCTTGTCTATTTTCTATCTATCATCCACCCCTCAAACCACCTTCTCTACATATAAAAATATTACGCTTTCACCACAACCAACCATGCGTGGCGTGGCGTTTTCATCTTCTATATCGTTTCCTAAATTCCTCTCACCCTGCAATGTTGTTATGTTTCATCATCTCCCGCTCTTGCCCTCAACTGTCTCCTCCTTTCCCTCCACCCGCTGTTGGTGTTTCAGATGCCCATGCGCAGTGGGCGCAGGCGGGGGGGTAGCGAGGAGAGAAGGGGACGGCGCCCACACCCCACCAGCCCCACTCGACCCGAACGCAACGACAGGCAGCCGGTTAGAGTCTTGATTTTGCTCTTTCTCTCCCTTCTTTCTTGTTTTGATGTGGTGGAGTGAGTGACTTCACACAGGCAATGAGCTTTTGTGTGTGTGTGTGTGTGTGTGTGTGTGTGTGTGTGTGTGTGTGTGTGTGTGTGTGTGTGTGTGTGTGTGTGTGTGTGTGTGTGTGTCTGTCTGTCTGTCTGTGTGTGTGTGTGTGTGTGTGTGTGTGTGTGTGTGTGTGTGTGTGTGTGTGTGTGTGTGTGTGTGTGAAAGAGAGGTAGAAAAGAAGAAAGTGTCATTACGTATCAGTCCAAACCCTAATGAGTGTGTGTGTGTGTGTGTGTGTGTGTGTGTGTGTGTGTGTGTGTGTGTGTGTGTGTGTGTGTGTGTGTGTGTGTGTGTGTGTGTGTTCTCAGTATATGAGTCATCACCATGATTGCCACAGACGTACCCTTGTTCTGCCAGTGTTGTTTGCTGGTGTATGTTTCAGCTTAACACATTGAATACTTTGAAGTTTTCTTTTCGGATTTGTTGTTGCATGTGTTTGTGCTTTGTGCACGAACGCGTGTTTGTGAATCTTTGTTCTAAAAACAGATGTAGGACTAGTATGCACCATAGCACCACAATGACATTAAAACGTGTATTTTCTTTTATTTTTGGCAGCAGAGAAACACTGGTGAGGAATTGACAGGAAATCGCTTCAATCGCAGATCACAGGGCCATGATTCATCTGAGAGTGAGGGGGAGCAAATTGTATCACCTCCAAAGAGGCAAAAAGTTCAGGTAATGCTACATTTCATTAACCTCTGATATAAGAACCACATTTAAAGTTTAAATCAGTGCTCATATTCAAGGAGGCAGCTCCCCAAGTTGCAACAGTTTGACAGTAAAGTCACTCTTATCCAGAGTGACCAGATATGACTTCAGTGCCCTGCTCAAGGACACATAGTCAGGACATGAGTGTTAATACAAAGGTTGGTTGTTGCTTCGACCAAACCTGTCATCTTTTAGTTATGGGTAGTCATTATGTTAACTCTATGTAATGTCTAAACTTATATTTTCATATTGTCTACTAATGACGTTCTGGGGTTTTCTCATCAGGATTCAGCCTCTACCCCAAACCCTCCAACGTCAACTCTCTCCACCGACAGTTCGGCTCCCTCTACGGTCCCGCCTCCAACCTCAGTCACCAGCCAGTCCCGCGAGAGCGACAATGAAGATGGCCAGTCCCAGGGTAGCAGGAGTTCGGTTGTAGGGAGCTTGGCAAATAGCAGCAGCAGTCTCAGTAGTGGGCGTGACATAGACCAGGACAATCGCTCCTCGTCCCCGAGTCTCTCCGCCTCCCCTCTGGGCAGCTTGGACTCTGACTCTGATGGCCCTGACTCGCCAAAGCATGGAGAGAGTGAACGAGAGAAAGGGAAAGAGGGCGGGGCGGGGAAGTCGGTGGGAGAGGACAGGAGAACTGGCAGAGAAGGAAGAGGGGAGGAGCCCTGCGGAGATGGAGAAAAGAGGGAAGGAGACGGAAGAATGGAGGACTGTCCGTCTCTCAAGCCCTCCTCCACCCCCTGCTCTTCCACCACTCTCACCCCCTCGCTCCGAGGCGGATTGGGAGATTCTGCAAACGACAGCAATAGCGGGAGGAAGTCGTATTTCTCCTTGGACTCCAAGTTGGTGTGCAAGGTGGAGTATGGCGGCCCGGACAATGTGCACGGTGGCAGCCGAATGAATCCCAAAGCCAACACGCAGTGCGTGACCAAGACAACCATCTCTGGGGGAGACTATCCCCATGGCAACCCCAGCATTTCCCACCCTCTGCCCCCTCCACCCCTACCTCCCCCACCTGCCCTGAAGCCCCTGGAGCTGGGAGGGCCCAACCTGCCCGTCGAGGTAAAGACAGAGAGGGAAAAGCTGGAGAAGGGAGACAAGCTCATGGATAAGGCCCAGTCTACCCCCCCTTCCCTGTTACCACAGACCAGCCCCCAAGCCCAAACCCAGCCCCACTCTCAGTCCCAACCCCAGCCCTCCCCCCACCCGCACCACTACAGCCCCGCCGCTGGCTGGCAGGGTGGCACGGCGAGCGGTTGCCAGGGGAGCTGGGGCTATACCCGCTACCCTGGCAACCACCACCCGCATCAGCCCCCGGTGCAGCAGCAACAGCTCCCCTCCGTTTACAACCCTCCGTCCTCTCGCCACTCCTCCTCCCACCCCTCTTACCTCCCCCACCCTCACCCTCACCCCCACAGGGAGTACCTGCCCAGGTACACCGGTGGGGGAGGGGACAGAGAGAGGGGGGCTGCAGGAGAGAGGGAGAGGGGAGTGAGGGGGGAGTGTGGGGGCAGGGAGATTAATAGGGAGTTCTCAGCTCCCTTGGGCAATAGTGGCAACAACAGCAGCGGGGGTAATAATAATAACAATAATAATAGCACTTGTGGTGGTATTGGCGGGCCCAACAGCATTCAGAGCCGGGAGTTTGGGGGCCTGTCCGTGGGTCAGAACCGGGAGTTCCCAGGTTCTGGGAGAGACGGGCCTAACATGGGTCCAGGAGGAAGAGACTTTGGTCCAGCTTTCAGAGAGAGGGAGAGAGAGAGAGAAAGAGAAAGAGAGAGGGATGGAGGGAGAGAATTCCCTCTGCCAAATCAAAACCAGAACAGAGACTTCAGTGGGCCCAACGGAGCTGGAGCCGGGCATCCTAGAGATAAAGAGGGGGGCAGATGGGGTGAGTTTGGGGGTCAGACAAGAGAGGTGGGAGGCAACAATAACCCTAACAACAACCCTGGACCCCAGGGGAACCAACCTAGCTCAACCAGTGGGCTACCCGCCACGCCAATGCTGAACCGGGACCCTCCAGCATCACCCCAAAATAACTCTGGCCACCCTCCTCACTCCTCCCTGCCACCTCACCCCCATCCACATCCGCCAAACTCGTCCAGCCGAGACTACCCTCCTTCCATGGACCAAGGACAAACCCCGCCTTCTGGGGCAGACCACTTTCATAGGGACTACCCCCCTAATGCTGGAGGGAAGGAGTTCCCCACTGGCACGCAGCCCTCTACCGGGCCAAATCGAGAATTTCTCAACTCTCCTGGGGTGACCCCAAACCTTGTGCGAGAGTACTCGGGGCCCGGGGGGCCTCAGCACCCTCACCCGCCCCACCCTCACTACCAGGCAGGGCCCAGGGACAGAGACAGGGAGAGGGACTCTAACTTGCGAGAGTCTACGCTTTACCAAAACCGTGGTGGTGGCCCCAATCAGCCCCCTGCCCTCTCTCCTTCTTCCTCATCTTCCTCCTCCTCCTCTGCTCATCACGGACACCCTCCGAACGCTCCATATCCCCCTCCCCCGCCTCCACCCCCTCTCCCTTTACCCCAGACCAGCCATGCCCAGCCACCTCCGTCAGGCATGGGACCCAATCACGCACGTCCTCCGCATTACCAATCCTCTAATCAGACTCCTCCAACACCCCTCTCACCACTGCCCAGCCCATCCACCAACCAGATGGGGAGTTTCTCCAACTTTCCTCCCGGCTCCTCTTCCTCTGGGCCCAACATGCCACTTCCTGGTTCGGTTGTGTCGTCCACCTGTTCACCTGGCTGCCGCCCTTCCCCCTTCCACAGCACTTTGAGCGGCCACCCTCCGTTCGGTGGACCCTATCACTCTAATGGGAGTGGCGGAGGCTCTAACACGGCCAGCAGCAATAGCAGCAGTAATATGCCCAACATCAGCAATAGCAGCTCACAGTCCCTGTCGCCTCAGAACGCCTCCAAGGGACCTCCCCCGCCTCTTAGTAACCACAGCAACAACAACAGCAGCAACAACAACAATGGCACTTCCACCCCGGTTTCTAGTTCTTCCCTTCCCGGAGACGGGCACTCTGATTCGTCGACGGGTCCCCTTATGCCGACTGTCATCAAGGAGGAGCCAATCGAGGAGCGGGAGGAGAGTGAAAGTCCGCCCCCAGTGTTGAGAAGCCCCTCCCCTGAGCCCAAGCCGGTGGACATTCCCATTCATGCCAGCCAATCAGCACGGTAATAAAACAGGATCCCAATTAGGATCATCCTAATTGAGGATGATCTAATCTGTCACTAGCCAATGTTTGCATTTGTCTTGTAATTACTGTAGATGATGTTGATTATGATAATGGTAGACATTGGTAGTGATAAAGGCAAATGTTCACGTGGTGAGAGAGATCTCTCTATAATCTATTTTATCCCGAATTTTAAAACGAAACTATTACATGCCAGTGTAGTGTTGATTGCTAATGGTGCCTGTGTGTGTGTGTCTGTGTGCCTGCGTGCGTGCGTGTGTGCGTGTGTGCTGTGAGCACTGTCTCCAGGTTTCACAGGGTTCTGGATCGCGGCAGTGGTAATTCCTGCGCCCGCAGTGACGTTCTCTTCGTACCGCTGGACGGCTCCAAGCTGTGGAAGAAGAGGAACGAGATGATAGAGAGAGCGCGCAGGGAGGTGGAGCAGAGGGCGAGAGACCTGCGAGAGAAAGAGCGGGAGCGAGAGAGGGAGAGGGAGAGAGAAAGAGAGCTGGAGAGGCATCTACAGGTTAGTTAGGATGTCTGGGGTTTAAGTTGTTTGATTGCTATTCTAGTTGAGGAGCAAAGAGAATCCATAACTATTATTCACCATGTTTAACCAGACTCTAGATGAAAGACTTTATTTTGTCATGCTCATGTGCAGTGAAATGCATGCAGCAGACTCTGCCAGACTGTGATACAAGATATAATACAATATAATAAGTAAGGTAATAAATAAAGTTATTTCATTTCACTATTATTCATAGTCATAAAATGTATAATTAATTGAGTATTCCGTCTGTATGAATCAATTATCACCATTAGCCTATTATGAGTCGTTTAGACAATTTGATTTAGTTGAAATGAAACCACTTTTCATATTACAGGCAAAACGGCGAAACGTTCGGAATTTCCATATGCGGAGATGATTGTTGACATCAGGCTGTTTCTGAGGAAACCGGCGCAAGCGCTGACTCATTGTGACATCACATCATAAAAGGCTCTGACATCACGTACGCCACATGAGTCAACAAAAAATGCCATGGTTACATATTGAATGTCATCAGTATGACGTGTTTTGATGTTCCTATATGGGCATAAATGGACACAGGCAAACATGATCAATATGGGTCTTATGACAACAGGTATAATGGGGTTTGCATTAAAGGGTAGGGCATTCATAGAGATCTCCATATACTGTATGGGCATAAAATGGACGCCCGTATGCGGAGCTGATGTCTGACATCAGAGACTTCCGGAACCGGCACTGTGTCTGCAGAGATCTCCATATATGGGCATAAGTGGACACAGGCAAACAGATGGTCAAAACGGGTCCTATGACAACAGGTATAATGGGGTTTGCATTGAAGGGTGGGGCATTCATTCCCTATTTCAAATTTGGCACGCGCGTTCCCCGCCACAGCAGGTAGTGCAGTGCCCTGCCTCGACCCGACCTGATACGTGATTCTCCGGAACCGGCACGAAAGGTTCGGATTCTGATGTCTGACATCAGGGTTTTCCGGAACCGGCACTGTGTCTGCAGAGATCTCCATATATGGGCATAAAATGGACGCAGACAGACAGATACAGATATCTCCATATATGGGCATAAAATGGACGCAGACAAACAGATAACTCCATATATGGGCATAAATGGACACAGGCAAACAGATGGTCAAAACGGGTCCTACAGAGATCTCCATATATGGGCATAAATGGACACAGGCAAACAGATGGTCAAAACGGATCCAGGTATAATGGGGTTTGCATTAAAGGGCGGGACATTCATTCCCTATTTACATCGTTCCCGATTTGGCCAGGTCGCCGACTAGACGCTCGGGCGGCCGAGCTTCTAGTAATTTGAAATGGGGGTCCTTGATGTAATGAAAGTCTGTTTGGGGCTCTGCGACATGAAGTTTGAACTACTCCTGTTCTTAAACTACTTGATTTGCGTCTTTTTGTGTGTGTATTCTTTGAGAGTTTTGAAATGTCAGAAGGTGTATAGCGAGTCCAGGCAGACGAGAATGACGATGTTCCTTCATGTCTCTGATTCTCTGCAGCAGCAGAAAGATGCCAACAACAACGCGGCTGTTGGAGCCCGACACGGCTCCTCGCTCTTCTTCCCTTCCTCGTCCTCCATCATCCTGGACCCTTCGTCCTCCCCCGCCTGCTCCTCAGCCAACTCCGCCTCCCACCCTCAGGCTCACGCCCAGCACCACCCGTCTCACCCGCATCATGCCCACCTCCACCCCTCGCACCACCTCCACCCCTCCCTTTCTCACTCCATCCCTCATTCCCTCCTGATCCCATCCATGGGAGGGGGGTCACACCAAATGGGAATTGGCATAGGTGGTCCGTATCTTGGCCCCGACACGCCAGCGCTGAGGACCCTGAGTGAGTACGCTCGGCCCCACGCCATGTCCCCCCTGGGGATGGCAAGAGCCCAGGCACACCACCCCCACATCCACCACGGACACCCCCATGTTCATCCCTCCTTCTTCCTGCCTCAGTTCCAGAACCATGCAATGGCACACCCGCACCACCTCCCCACTGATGCTGCCACAGCGGCGGCCATTTTGGGCTTCTTATATGGGGGAAACTTAGAAGGTGGCCCTGGAGTAGCGAACCACATGGCGGGGGGCCCGGGGCATGGTGCGGGGTTGGGAGGAATGGGGTTTCCACACGCAATGGCAGCCCACCGAGATCGCATGAAGCCGGGTTTTGAGTTTAAGAGTGAGGAGAGGGTTTACCCACCGGTCTCCATGTCTGACCCCAACGCACTCGCCCTCGCCCACTCCCACTCACACGCCCACGCCCATGCCCATGCTCATGCCCACGCGCACTCCCTGCTCCTCGGGGGAAGTGCAGCAGGAGCCAGCGAGGTGGCGGTCTACGGCACCCCCCCTCCCCAGGCCCCGCCAGGGCCGCCTCCGCACCTCCAGAACCCGGCACTGGCCCCCGTGACACGGCCCCCCAACCCCCCCGCCCCTCAGTCCCTCTCTAACCCCCCACCCTCCTCCCTGCTCCCTCCCTCGCTGCCCTCTCATCCTGCGTCTGCTCCGCCGGTGGCTGGTGCCCCGCCGCCTCCGGCAGGCCCTGCCTCTGCTCCCCCGGCTGCTGCACCTCCTCCACCTCCTGCCCAGGCCCCCTCTAACCCCGCCTCGTCCCTCCACCACCCGGTGTCCCACGCTTCTTTTCCCAGCTCCTTGCCCTCTCACCCGGCGGCTCCACCGGCCCCCGCCGCGACCACTCCCTCTGAAAACTACCCCTCCGCCGCCCGCTCTCCTGCCTCCAGCGACAGGGAGAGGAGCGGGGAGAGAGAGCGAGAGCGGGAGAGAGACAGAGTGAACTTGCCAACTGCTGCAGACAGAGAGCGAGAGAGGGAGAGGGAGAGAGAACGAGGGGGAAGTGCCGGGGGCGGAGGGGCGAGTGGAGGAGGTGGTGGAACAGGAACAGGAACAGGAGGCGGAGGAGGAGGAGCAGGAGGTGGAGCAGGAGGTGGAGGAGAGAATCTGGGTCGCCTACAGATGTTGAACGTGACGCCTCATCATCACCAGCACTCACACATCCACTCCCACCTACACCTACACCAGCAAGACACAGGTACTACCCACTGCTGCTGTCTCACATGCTCCCTCTGGGACTCTGGAACCACTCAAGGCCAATATACAGTATGCCCCTTCCGACTTCGGAATCAGAAGTTCAGAATGACAATTTGTAGTTCTATCACCTACCTTTCCGAAAAAATGTTCGGATGTTGGAAGGAGTATGTATTGTGCTATTACCAAAATTGTGAAAATGCTCATGAGCTTGTAGACCTGCTAGAGCTGGAAGATCTGCTTTTTTATTGAAAAATATCACCTATAATGTCATGCCAATTTGGAATACTTAAATGAAATGCCAATAAGTACTGTACAAGTTATCTTGACGTTAGACTCGTCTAGCCTTGAAAACAGATCCAGTGTCCCAGTGGTTAATTTATAATCCTTTACACGGCAGTGTAAACTGCCTTGCTGACAAGATCAATTCTTTTTGCCAAGCAACACTGTTATGCTATGGAGTATAAATCCTTCCTTATACTTGAAATGTTGATGGCACTGCTCTAAATATTATCTTACAAAATGCAATAACATGGATATTTAAAAATAAAAAATATATATCCTAATAATGTATAAAGTATATTCCTTGGCTGTTATTAAATACATCCTGTTTTTGTCTCTTACATCATTGGCCCCCAGCGGCGGGCGGGGTTCACCCCCTGATGGACCCGTTGGCATCGGGGTCTCCTCTGACACGCCTCCCGTACCCAGGGGCCACGCTGGGCACCCCCATCCTGGCCCACCCTCTCACTGACAGCGAGGTTCTCCGGCAACAGCTCTTCGGTGAGGAGAAGGATCCTCGTCCATGTACTCAATTCAATTTCTTCTACATATATTAATTATAATGCTATATATAATATTGATACTCTATACTGACCTGCAAAGGAAAAGAACGGCAGTAACACCTTGTTCTGGTGTTCTTCTGTGGCTAGTCCACTGAAAATGAAGCAGAGTAGTGGGGGCACCGGAGGAAGGCACTGGTTGCTCAAGGCAGTTATGATTAATTCATCATTTGTTGCGTACTGGTGTAAAATATAATCTACCAGATGACAATGCATCGCAACACGGTGCATCGCAAGCTTGTAGATCAGCTATTTTTGGGTCATGATCAGGCTGTCTGGGTTCACATGCACTGTTTGTGTGCTCTACAGTTGAAATGTCATTAGTGGGGTTTAGATATCATATCAACAAAATAACAACTAAAGATTATTCAGGAGATAGACTGAAGTAATTTATCTCAGTTTCAATACTCCTGCAGTTACTGCTGTTTGTCTTTGCAGGTCAATTTTGTTGCCCTCAGTTTTTGTTAAGACCATTTATACTAAAATGATAACGGTGTCCTTTTTGCCCCGTCTCATCTCCTCTTTTTGTTGTCCTCCACGTGCCTCCCTGCACCACTTCTCTGCGCCTGGTTCCGTGCCTTCCCAGGTGCTCCCTTCCGCGACTTGCCCCAGCCGTCCTCTCTGTCTGGTCCCATGTCAGCAGCCCATCAGCTCCAGGCCATGCAGCAGGCCCAGAGCGCTGAGCTGCAGATCCAGAGACTGGCCCTGGAACAGCAGTGGATCCACCATCATCACCACCACTCCCTCACCCAGGACGAGTACTACAGGTACTCTCACTACTAACTCATATAATCATCATCACCACCACTCCCTCACCCAGGACGAGTACTACAGGTACTCTCACTACTAACTCATATAATCATCATCACCACCACTCCCTCACCCAGGACGAGTACTACAGGTACTCTCACTACTAACTCATATAATCATCATCACCACCACTCCCTCACCCAGGACGAGTACTACAGGTACTCTCACTACTAACTCATATAATCATCATCACCACCACTCCCTCACCCAGGACGAGTACTACAGGTACTCTCACTACTAACTCATATAATCATCATCACCACCACTCCCTCACCCAGGACGAGTACTACAGGTACTCTCACTACTAACTCATATAATCATCATCACCACCACTCCCTCACCCAGGACGAGTACTACAGGTACTCTCACTACTAACTCATATAATCATCATCACCACCACTCCCTCACCCAGGACGAGTACTACAGGTACTCTCACTACTAACTCATTGAGCACCTGAGACGAATAACAATATAAGTCCATATTTGAATTTTTTTGAACATATATATTTTTGGATTTACCAGACTGTAAACCACAAACAAATCATTTTTAATCTGTTAAATTGTTAATGCAATCCCCCCTCATTTTGTTTAATTGTCGGTTTTAATGTTATCTGCTCCCTTTGTCTGCTGAATATTGTGTGTACGTACTTAGACTGTTGTTCCACAAACTGCTGGAGATATACTGTTTTCCCACTTTCCATAAGTATTATGTCTTATAATTACCAATACCGGTATATATGAGTTAAGTAAAAAGATCTAACTCAACAAAATGAGGGGGGAGTACATTAAGACTTTAAGAAATTAAAAACTTCTAGTTTGTGGTTTACAGTCTGGTAAATCAAAAAAATGTCTTTATCCAAAATATTAAAATATGGACTTAGACTGTTATTCGTCTCAGGTACTCACTGTCATAATCAGTCATAAATTCCAATTTTACTTAGTTTGCTTTTCTGAAATCTGGATGGTAAATTACACATGGGCCTGGAATGTGTATGCTGCAGCAGGGTTTTCCATACTCTTTTTTTAAATACATTTGTCTAAATGCAAATCGCTGTTGTATTGTGGTTGGAGCTATTTGAGAGGGAGAGGTGATTCTTTGTGTGTGTGTTGAAAGCATCTTTGAATATTTAAAGGGGAAACGAAACCTTAGGCTGATTTTGGAGCTTGTTTTACAGCAGTTACAGCAGGGAGAAACATGGCAGGTGCTGATCTTAGGACACTGTGATGTAAGCACCACAGCTGCAGAAAATAAAATGTATAATAGAGTTATAGATGGCGTATTGGATTTAGGTGTGCCTTTGTGCAAGCATTGCACCGCGTAACATCCATTTCAGTAGACTCTTTGGTGACACCTTTGGTAGCTCCAGTTCACAGAATTCAGTTTGAAACAAACCCCACGGTACCTCTCCAAAACAAATGCTTCTGAAAAAAACGTTTTCAGAAATGGTATGTATTAACATTAAAATACACAAATAAAATAATGTCGGTGCAGGTATTCCATGAATCTTTTATTTTTATTTGAGACGTTCTTAAAAACACATTTATGTAGGCTCATTCCACATAAAATCTTTTGTTTAATTGACAAAATTGCACAATATGACTTATATTTTATTGAGCAAAAAGGCCTCTCAGGCTGACACCTGTTTTAGCCTTCTGTAGTTTTTAACCTGTACAGGAATATGAACTACAAAATCAGCATAGGGTTTCGTTCCCATTTAACTGAAGTGGCAATCAGATAGTGAAGGTGAAGGACCTTGAACCCCAACCGTATATTTAACCACTGCCTGAGTTGCGAATCTCACATGATTTTCCCTTCTCACTTTTTAGTCACCTGAAGAAAGAGAGTGACAAGACCCTGTGAGGGCAGGACAACACCAAAAGGGAAAAAAAACTTAACAAAACAAAACAAAAGCACTGCAAAACCACAGAAGAAACAAAGAACCCAAAATGCATCGTGAAACGGACATACACGTTGCGGCTGAATGAAGGAAATGTACTGTAATGATTGTGAAGGAGTTTACATAAGTAATGGAGGAGTGCAGACATTGGACACAGCCCCTTGCGTAAGCCGTACCATGTTCTGAAGAGACCCCGAAACTCTGGCGCTTCCCTCCTGCTATGTTCTTGAACTCCAGTCTGTTTTGTATTGTGCTCTGTACAGTATATTAGGCGGGGGTGGGGGCGGGGGGCAACAGTGATGAAGTACATTATGTGTAATATACCTTTATGCCAGAAGGAATGTGTACTGTACATGAGTCTCTCTTTTATGTCATTGCATGTAGCTAGGCGGTTAATTCTGAACTGGTGGAACTCTCGGTTTCTACTTTTAGTAATTGACCCCCTCTTTTGTATCGGAGGGGCGTTCTATGCGTATGCATGAGACCAGCGATTTTAGTGTTATCTTATGTTTTACGATCAATAGTATTGTTATTATGATTAATGTTGTCTGTTTGTTGATAATGATATAATTATATATACATATTATTTGTATTATTATTTTTTTACATTTTCATGGTATGGCAAGTCAGTTTTTAGTTTATTTTTTATTTTCAATTTACCTTGTGAAACGAGATGCAAATGCAAACAATGATGACTAAAAAAAAAATCTGAAAATAAATTATAATCTTTTTTGGTAGTTTCTTGCGTTATCCGTGAGTGCAACACTTTTCACTCTCTCTGTCTGTCTGTCTGTCTATCTCTCTCCCTCTCTCATTCTCTCACATACATGCAGACTTCTTGCTCCTTCTCTTTGTTTTATACAAGTCACTCATGCACAAAGCATATCGAATTCCTCACTCTCCTCCCCCTCCCCCCATTTTTTTCTGACTCTCTCTCTCGCCATCGCTCTCTCCCTCCCTCTCTTGGCGAGAGTGTAGCTAATAGGAGACACATGGGATGAGTGCGAGACATGGGAGTGGAGTCGCTCCACTGCACACCAGTCGCCCCGTAGAGCGAGCATTCCATACCGCACTGTAAAACTATAGAGAGGGGAATGAAAAGGAGGAGCTGAGGGAATGTGATTTAGTGGGGCTGTTAACGGCTCATGTATGTGTGTGTTCTCACTGCGACCAATGCACCCCCCCCTTCTTTCTTCCAACACCAGCTGGACTGCTATCAAGAGAATATGACCTTCATTTTACAGAATTACTTTTAGGCATGCAGATTAAGGACTGCTTTGTCCATGCCTAAGATATAAACTTGCATATTACGGACAGTGTGTTAAGTCTGAATGTAGAAGTAGCGCAAAGTTAAATAATTCATGATCATATTACCTGCTGCCTGCTTGGTGTTCTGTGTTCCTTGTAAAGTATCTGGTGAAGCGGTCGAAATTTCTATTTGCACAAGCATACAGGTTCAAGGCTGCTTATATACTTTAAAGGGAAATGACAGTCTTGTAGCTGTTGCAGGCATTGTCTTATTACCCGCTGATCATATCTTGTCATTCCTTGTCCTGTTAAGCTAATGAAGTGGGGCATATTCATACACACCTTTTAGTAGACGCCTGTATGTGTGCTGTCTTCCTAATACAATTAAAATCATCGTCATGCTGACGAACCACTGACAACAAACAAGAGTCGCCAGAGATTAGAATTAAGATGCTGACAATGGATTTACAACATACTGAATGGTGAAGCTACTGGATGTGGTTTGGGTTCCAGTGGTGGTGGTATGTAGGTTGTGTGGCGATAAAAAGTCACCTTGAATAAGTGTGTCGACATAATGTAAAGTATGTTCAGGCTGGGACGAATCTGATTTTGCCCTCTTCACATCTGGGAGGTATTCTTAGAACTCCATCAGTCCTTTGCCAGGGTGAATGAGGACAATGTCAGAAGTATGAAGGATGTGTAGGATTTATTTCTAGGACTGAGATCCAATGCTACCTTCCTTCATTTATTCTACTATCAGGAAGACTGAATGTTTTGTATGCACGTCTCAATTAGACAAATTCCAAGAATGCCTCGTTGATATGGTAGTAAACTATTATTCTCAGGAAAAACACAGCATAAGACATTAGTTGCACATAACTGCTGTCCTAGTATAATAACCATACCACTGTATATGCAGGGACAACATTTTTTAACTCTCCCACAGGTAGAATAATTCTATATTGTTGTAATTTATTCATCTATTTATTTATTTGTTCCTTCGTCACATCACAGATAGGTGGGGTCTTGCCACATCAGACAGAACAATTCCAGGAATGTAAAATAGGTTTCAGATAAATCTGCCTTATTGTCTGAAATTGATGGCCCTCATAGTATTGCACATGGGTGACACACTTTGACCCTTCTCAATCCTCTAACTAGCCTTAAAGAAGCACAATGAATTATCGACAATTAATATTTTTTAATAGTTAATAGGTATGGGACAACTTCCACGTTGACCAGAAACCTTCTCCAAGTCAGTTAATAGTCAAGAGAACCCAGGTCATACATGGTCATCAATATCTAACTTCCAAATCATGCTAAATATTGCATCCCCTAACACACACACACACAGACACACACACACACACACACACACACACACACACACACACACACACACACACACACACACACACACACACACACATGTTTTTATGTATTAAAAACATGCCTAGACATCCACAGCTCAGGAAGAAACAGACAGTTGAAGCTTTGACCATGTGAGACTGCTTGAGTACAGCGACACACAGGCCACATCCCAGGAGTGACACCCATGGGGACCTAGCAGACATTAATGGTAAAAGCCCTGTCCCACTCTGATTCCAGTGAATTAACTTATTTTATTACCCTGTAGACCTCTTTTGTCAGTGTCAGACTGGGTATCTCTCTTTGTTACCAAATGCTTCATTAGTCACTGTATGTTCCTCATTAATCAGATTAATCTTATAGCAATTAGCTGGGTGCTGCCATTAGGTTAATTTGGGAACCCTTTAATTTGCAATGGCCTTATTTCAGTGTTAACCCAAGTATAAATCTCTGGAAATGTATGGAATCAATAATTAAAAGGGGCTTATTTGTAACTCACTCATTGTCAGTATCAGTTACAAACAGTGAAATGTTGTATTTTTTAATGCTCTTGCAACATGTATTTTAGCATCACTGTGAGGTCTAGGTCTATCTATGTGTGACCAATGAATTAATGCCATCTATGTGTGTGTGTGTGTGTGTGTGTGTGTTGCCATGCAGAGGAGAGAAACTCCACCAGCCAATGGCTGCCTTGTCAATTCTACCACACTTTTGACAGGTACCAATTATCATTTGGGAGTTCTATGCTATTCTGATACAGTTTTGCAAGTAAAATAATTGAACTAACAGGCTGGGAAACTTTGGAATATTGTTTGTTTTTTCATATGGTACAGTAGGTATATGTTCCACATATTATAGTTACCATAACACTGTCCCTTACCTAGGACAAAGAAGCTATTAGGTTTACTGTTGGGAATCCACTAATCATTGTGGTATTAAGAGGATGGAATACTTTGCAGGGTGACTCGTGGGGGTTTGGCTTTAGACCCCTTGAAATCATAGTGTCCCAGTGTTTGCAATTACACCCTCGGCATAATTATGCAGCAATGTAGGCCGAATAGTGATAGGGTCAAATAAAATAATAGAAATCGGGTAATTTGGCGCAAATGTATGTTGGGAATGCCTCATTTGATAAACACTATCAAAATCATATAACATGAAACAGAATAGGTCTGTAGCAAACAATCTGAATACTCTCAGGCAGAAACATGAATGGAGGCACCATGATACCCGTTACTACCACCTGCTGGAGAGGACTGGAACTGCGCTTATATTTTTTCAACTTACTGCAGAAATTAAATCTTGCAGGCTAACTGTTGAATGAACTAAACTGAAGAAAAACAAATAACAATACAGTGACTCTCCTCGTTTTATTTTGTAAGAATAAAGTTACAATAACCGGGAAGGAAGTATAAAATCTTTATAGAATATGATTGTATTACTTTCATATTATGGAAGCAACAGTCATTCTACATAAAGGTTTTTAGGTCTATGGCCTATATATCAGTATGCATGCACATTAACTGACATTATTCACATTTAACGTTACAATAAAGTATGAAAGACACCCCAATACCCCTTTACTGAGATTTAGTTTCAGTATTCTACGTAAAAAAACAGAACAAAAAAACACGCCCATGGGAAGACAAATCACAATCACAGCCTAGAAGAACAACCTAAATACAACAATGTGCAATGCAGAGTCATATAGGCATATTAGTCTCTATAGGCATATTAGTCTCTCTCTTGTGCACGCTTCTGATGTGCCTGCCAAGAGACTCCATCCACTTGAAGGACTTCCCACAGTAGTTGCATATGAACTGCTTGCCCTCCGCGTGGATGGTCTGGTGTCTGTTCAGGGCGCTGGTCGTGATGAAGGCCTTCCGGCAGATGTCGCACCTGAACGGCCGCTCGCCCGTGTGAGTCCTGATGTGCGCCGCCAGGTGCGAGCAGTTCCCGAAGCGCTTCTCGCACACGGAGCAGCAGTAGGGCTTCTCTTTGTTCTCATCGCCGCTGCTGTTGGACGGGTACGAGTGGAAGGGCAGCACAGAGTCCTGCAGGCTGCCGCCTTTCAGCCCCGACGGGGAGATGAACTCCTTGATGTCCGACTCGAGCCCGTCGAGCTGCTCGTCGTCCTGGCTCATCCAGAAGTGCCTGCTGTTGGAGATTGTCTGCTGCTGCTGGCTCTTCTGGTGGTGGTGCTCCTTCTTGACCTGCGAGTAGGGATGGGACGATAAGCGATATTATCGTTTATCATGATAAAATAACACTCACGATAACCGTATCGTGGAGATTTAATTTATCGTGATATCGTCCACCGTCATGCACTGGGATCAATTGGTAAAACGTACATATAATATAGGTACGTATACCAAATCTCTATAGCCAATCTACAAGCTTGTAGCTCTGCTATTTTATTTTACAAATGTTCCGCCCCAGGATAATGGATGTTGTGGATATTTTGATTATCGCGATATCGTAAATCACGATTTCTTTGGTCACAATAATCATGATATGACATTTTCATAACATCCCATCCAGTGCAGGAATTTCATGGTTCATCAGTTTGGCCATATGCCCCTCAAACCAAACCAATGACATGACCTGAGGCCACAGTGGCCTTAATGCCCCAGCTGACTGAACCACATTCTCTTCTGTTTCTTTCTTGTCAATATGTAGACAGTAGACTCTGGTGTCTCTTGTCATGTAGACACCTTAACCCTAACCCTTTTTTTTTTTTAGTTTCTGAAATCTTAACTCTCCTGAGTCCCCATCTTTAAAACAATCCAGGGACTTTGATTGGTCCCTTAAATTCAAAAACTTCTTTCAATGGACTAAAATCTTGTTTTATTTGATGGCCTTCCTGCCCTGGCATTTGGCCTTGGTGCCCTCAAATATTGGACAACACCAAAGGCCAAGTGGCCTTGCCCCTAAAATGACGAAATTCCAGGCCTGATCCCATCCCTACCTGCGAGGAGGGCTCCGGGTTCTCCTCGTCCATGCTGCTGCTGGTGTTGCCGTCCTGCTCGTGCTCACAGTGGTGGTGCGACTGCGGGGGCTCCGGGGCCTCTCCTGCGGGAACAGGAGGGGGGATTGATGGATGGTTGTGCTGTTGTTGCTGCTGCTGCTGCTGCTGGTGGTGGTGATGAGAAGGAGGAGGAGGAGGGTTGCTGCTGTGTTGTTGCTGCTGCTGGGTTCCATATCTCTCCAACTGAGGGACTATGGACAATAAAAGACAAACGTTTCAGATGAAATGCACATGTAAACAGTAACGACGTAGAATTAAGCTGACGCTACGCCGTTCACGTAGAGATGATCTTTGATCTGCAAGATCGCAGAATCATTCAAACTGACCTGACTTGAGCAGCTTCAGCTGCAGCCGCAGACGATTGATTTCCAGGTCTTTTGAACGCAGGATTTCCTCCTTGTATTCCACTATCGTCTTTTCGACCGCTCCGAATATCTCCTCGGCCGCCGCCGTCAACCTGTCGTTGAGAAAGACTTTCAGTGACAGCATTTTAGACGTTTTCTGGGGTGAATTTGTTAGCTTTCACCGTTTAGCACCGTGATTTATTCTTGCCACTCCGGTGGACGCGTCACGCTTCGCTTGTAAACACTGACATGAATGGCTATGCAAGTGTGGCACTATCGCCGCCTCGTGGGGTGGAGTGGAAATGGGTTATTGGAGAGAAGGGCAACATTACAACACACATATGAAATACCAAGCATTTTAGTATCAAGTTCATTAGAGAGTTTAGAAACTAGTCTTTCGGTCCTTTTTCTGGGTCAGGTGGCTGTGGCAAACACCTGTAGGCCTATATCAGATGGGACCTTTACAATAATTCCAATAATAGATCAGAAGATTAGATAATTAGACTGGGTTCATTAAGAACTGGAGGGAAATTCAGATGTTATAACAGAAAAGTCTAAAATGTAAAAATGTAATCTACCGGTATAAGCCCAGGCCACAGCCACACCAATGATTCGCTTCGCAGCTAGTTGCAACTGCAACCAGCTTGCAATAACTTGCAACAGAATCCCCAAACTACAAGCTCACAGTGTGTCACTTTGTGCTGCAAGCTTGTACAGCTGCTGTTTTTGAAAATGTTTGAAAAAGTATTTGGAAATCTAATAGAGGGTATGCGCATGACATCATCATCATGCCCGGAAGTTATGCGGGAACACCTACTGAGTGGCAAAAATAAATAATTCTGGCCTTGAAAGCCCATAGATCTAAACAGAAAAGTCCTCTGATTGTACTAAACAACGTTAAACTCACTTTGCCACTCGATTTGCCATTCACTTTATGCATGCACATACCCTCTATTATGATAATTATTTTATATATTTGTACATACATTTTCTCTTCTGGGGGTCCCTGTCACAAAACATTAACATTTTCTGATGCTGGCCATAGACGTTGTATACATATCAATTTGGGCATGCTGCCTTATGTCTAATAACTGAAGCGGCACTCTTTATGTATAATACAGATCATAACAGCTGCAGGTAGCCTGTAATGGCTGGAAACCAGATGAATCTGCCAGATGCCAGGCTATATGTACTGTTACTGTCTGTATCTCCAGTTGGTGAAAGTATGTGTATCAACCGTCAGAAATCTGCCAAACACTGGTGAAAGAATACCTGCCTGTTCAGGTGCATCTGAGAGAATCCTGTTTCTTTCTGCCAGCATAATAGACACACTGTACACCTCAGTACCACTTTAGACCTACTGACTGTGGTATGAACCTGGAGTAATGATGCAACTCTCTCACTCAGAGGATGTTCACATCCCTCCTCTCTGTCTCTCTTGACCTCTATGGACACAGACATACACAATCTAATTAACACAGATGCTGTAGACCCACGCAAATTGAACCCCCAAGTCAATGCCATTCTATTATGTTCTAGGTCTGACCATTATCGTTCATTAATGCCATCTTTGGGTTCTGTGTTATACTAGCCACTCAGACATGCTTACAGTCTGACTGACAGTAGTGCCAGTATGAGTGCTTAATGGGCATAGCTATACAGTAGAGTATTCCCCTGGTACAAGTGTTCCTCGGCTGCTGTGTGTCACACGATCTGGCTGTGTGGTTTTGAGTCCAACAGATAAATATAGCAGTGAGATGCCTTCACTGCCATGCACCGCATTGTCTTAACATGACTTCATTCCTGTAATGATCTCTCTCTCTCTCTGTGTAAGCTGTATGTCATAATACCCCTCAGCATATTTTCATTTCCTTTCTGTCTTGTGTGACTAGTAATAACATAAGTTATTCAATCTTTCAGATTGATTTATAAGGTTTTATCTGCAATCTGAATGTTTTTTGAGCTTCAAAGGTTTCACATTTGTCTATGCAGAGGTCTAAGTTATATTAGTATAGTACAGTATAGTAACACCTAACATTAACTTAACTTTTGTAAAACAAAATCTAATGCCTGTAATGTCTGTCTAATATGACATATCTGTGTGACGTACAGTATGGCTCCAATTTGTGAAAGATTTCGGGTCGATCCAAGCCCCATTTACTTCCATGACAAAATTAAAATATCAATGAACAGTACACACATGTACAATATGTGGTTTAGATATTAAGGGGAAATAGATTTGGAAGTGGTGGCGATTGTGCGAGAACAGTTGGTAAGTGTTAGCACATGATTACAAAATCTAATGATCAAGACGATTAGATTACCTCCACAATAGAACACATTGAGACAGAAAACAAAACATAAGACATTGTTCCCATCTCTAAACAGTTTTATTACGATGTTTTCTTTACGGCCTTCCCGCCCAGCTACCCGTTGGCCATGACACAATATGATTGACGTGTGATGGAACACCCCCTTCTCAGCAAAATAAGCCAAAAAAGAGGGGGATAACAAACTTTTACTAAAGGGAGGGGAAAAGCCAGTCAACATCATAATTACACAGAGAGAGACACCTACAGTATATTAAAAAGACACGTGAAATTGATTGACAAGTGTGTCGATACTGTATGCACAAAGTTTTCAAGTAAAGGCATGGGTTGTGGTGTATTGTCCAACTCAAGCTACACATTTACTGTAGATTTCCCTTACAGCATGAGCACTTGTATGTGGGTATTGCACACAGACAATATTTTAGTGGAACCAACTCCTTTTTTCTTTTTCTTCTTTCAGTGCAGTACAATGCATGTCAACCTGTCCCTTCTTATTTTGTAACAAAATACTAAAAAAAGGGAAACACAGGAAATGACATCATTACACAAAAAAGGGTAAAAAAAGGATGAAAGGGGAACAGTTCTAAGTGCCGAGTGTGAGGGATCGATGATGCTGATGAACCCGAGCATCTGAATGGAGCTGAAATATGGATGTTAAAAACGAGCACCCAGCTCAATATTGAAACTCCATCGCCACCCTTGATTGCTTGGCATTGATGATTTCAATGAACTCTGGCTTGAGGGAAGCTCCTCCCACAAGGAAGCCATCGATATCCTTCATGCCTGCGAGCTCCGCGCAGGTGCCACCGGTCACGGAACCTATGGAGAGAAAGGGATAATGATGGGAGGAGATTATCACAATAAAGACATCTAAAAGTCATCCTCTAAGCCAGCTTAGAGGATGAAAATACTTTCACAGCACTTGACCACTTAAGCCCGGTTTTATATTTTGTTATATGATTGGGTTGTGTGGGGGAAATAGCCGATCTACAAGCTTGCATCGCTTGCCCCATAATAGGGATGCCAGGTGACTGATTAAGGTCACTTAGAGGTCACAAGAAAAAAGGAATTACTAGGCTACTACATGCAAGTGTGAGAAAAATAAAACAGACTAAAAAAAACAATGACACATTTTGTAATGCCATGACAACCACATTTCACCTGTGGGGTCAATAAAGGTCTATCTAATGAACCTAATTCATAGATTGTTTAATCTCTGAGATAAGCAGACAAATGGATGTACCTCCATAGATGATCCTGACAGAGTTGGCCACAGCTTCAGACACGTTGGTTTTCACCCACTCCCTCAGCTTGTCATGAACCTCCTGGGCCTAATAGAACCCACACAGAAGACAGACAGAAGATGGATGAGTGAAGGTCTGGTATCATCCAAGCAGTCAATTTAAGTGAATAGACTTCTCTTTCAGATGGTTTGCATTCATTAAGAGAGACATTGTATTAGACACCCGTCTAATAACCTGCAAAAGTGTACATCTGTGTTTAAACAATAAAAATGTTTAAATGTTTATCAAACTTTACCTGCTGTGGGGAAGCGGTCTTGCCAGTGCCAATAGCCCACACAGGTTCATAGGCCAGCACAACCTTGCTCCAGTCCTTAATGTTGTCTGAAAAAGGAAAAATACGATCAAGATAAAGCATTTTTACCCCAGGATGTAGCCATGAGCCATGAACCCATGGACCATCAACCTGTGACATGACATTCCATGGAATCTGAAATTATGGTGTGATGTCAAATGATTGCATGATGGGGTTTGTCAAGAGTGATACCTGCAAAGTGCTTGGTCTGAGCGAAGACCACCTTCTCTGTGATGCCAGCCTCTCTCTCGTCCAGCTTCTCACCGATGCAGGCGATGACCCCGAGGCCGCTCTCCAGAGCATGGGCGGCTTTCTGACCAATGAGCTATCAGAACACACAAGCGTCCAGTCACATAGTGGTATGGAGTAAATACAAGACGCACATTGTGTTAGATTTCATTGCCCTGCATGTTAGAGGCATGATAACATGACATCTTACTCAAACTATCATGGATAGGCCAGATTATGCCATCATGCTTGTGCAATAATGTATTGTTTCACTACACAATGCTATCACTAAGATAGTGATAAGTAAGACAGAGTGATGTTATCGCTTTTGCAAATTTACATAACATGAGCAGGCATGTTGCATTTTATTGGTACTGGTGTTTACTTCCTATATCTTTCATTGTGCATGCTTTGTGTCTGCAGACTTACCTCATCGCTCTCTCCAAAGACGTGGCGTCTCTCAGAGTGCCCCAGGATCACCCAGTGCACGCCACAGTCCTTGATCATTGCAGGGCTGAGAACAAGAAGTGCATCATAATATAAAGACAATCAATTTAATTCACAAACAACACTGTAATACTATTAGTAGGGCCAGACAATACATCAATATTGCAATTTGAGACTAGACATCATCTGGGAATATGGATATCACTACTTTCAAACATTTTCAAAAATGGCAGATCTATTAGCCATTTTCATACAACATTTATTCAAGAATTATATTAGTTAGATACTAAACAAAGCCCAACCTGATCTCCCCAGTGAAGGCACCCTTGGGAACTTTGTAGCAGTTCTGAGCGGCCACTCCGAATTTAGCATCCAAGTGAGACTTGGCGAAGTCCAGATAGATGGCTGGGGCACCGCACACGACCTCTGAAAGCATAAACAGGAAAAATGGACGTTAAAATAAATATATTTTGGGGGCTTTTTGGCCTTTGTTTATAGTTGCACAGTAGAGACAGACAGGAAACAGGAAGAGAGATGGGGAGAGACATGCAGCAAAGTTAGTCAGGAATGGTACTCAAACCCGCAAAGCACTGTCAGGCTACATTGCCAGCCACCCAGGCCAGGAAAATAGATCTTTGACTGAGCACTGAAAGGTAGGCCCATTCAATCTGATAGATACAGTTAGTTATTTGCATAAAGCTCGGTGTCACTGTCACCATTACATTTAGAGAAAGAGTTCATAATAATTTGTTTATATTTTGGTGACAGCCAGATTGTGTTTTGTGAATCCGATACGTTTATCAAAGTGTTATTACTAAATATTTGCACTGTACCCAGCATTTAATCAAGTGTGGTTTTGCCCAGCTATAAACATTTAATCACGTGTGGTTTTGCAAGTCAACATTACAAAACTCCTACCACAAAGTTCAGGCAGGGTACAGTAAAGTCACGCTCCAGGCATTGACATTCACAAGGTAACTGTATCTTCAGCTTTCGTGAGGCTCACATAAGGCCTTGGTAAAGGTCATTTATCCCTGGCCGGACACCGGCTCCCGCCGCGTAAAGGTCCAAGTTCAACCTGCAAAAGGTCGCCTCTGAGTGGCTGCATTCTGCTGAGGTCAAACCAAGGAGCTGGGGTCTCCGTTCAAAATGTCAACAAAAGAGGCAGACTTTAAATATCCTACAGGTCAGGATAATAAACTGGCTGAAATGAAACGGCTGAACTCTGACATTACATCCCCAGAGACAACTTGATGGGAAAATCCTACTTTTAGTTTCAGTCTAGCACATATGTCCAGTGTCCACTTGAGCTTGAAACTGTTCCAGTTTGGAGGGGGGCGGGTCCTAGTTCTAAAGGATCAAAGTCCAAAGCAGGCATTGACACTAAGGCTTGCCCACCTGCCCCCGGCAGGTAAATAAAACGTCAGGGCAGGTGAAGTTGGCTTTCAGGTTGCCCGACAGGGCAAGTGCTCATTTGAGAGGGGACATAAATGTTTATAAACACAACACAAGATATCTGTCTATCTAAACACCTGAACGTGGCCAGTGCGCTGTCTTCTGGTCTGTGGAATGTAAAATAAGAGCACTATTTACCTATAATGTGCTGTTTTTACTGTTGCTAGTGCTACATTTAAAAATATAAAATAACAAGTGTGAAACCATAGACATATTCAATCATAGCTAAAGTATTTGGTATTTGGAGGTATTGAGGTATGACATTTTATCGCACAGCCCCAGAAAGTAAAGAAATAAGTGTTAAATTGAGCGGTAATTAAAATCGTACCTATCATTTTATAATGGACGATTTACTTTTTGGGCAAGTGGGCATTACCTTCGGGCAAGTAGAACATGACCTGTACTTGCCCGATGGGCAAGTGCCTCTGAGACCTTAGTGTCAACCCCTGCCAAAGGATATTACTTGATCATTCCCTGTCCTCATGTTTGAACTTGAAGTATTTAATCAAACACTACAGGTGCATCAGGCCAGGACATGCCTACAACTAGCCCACACCATACATTGTCTAGCCTACTTGAGTACTTGCCAACTTGAAATGTGATAAGGGCGGAAATAGGCCTGTGCCTTGTCCTTTTCTTAATGGGCATCATTGTTCTACAGAGAGAAAATAAATGAATTAATGATTCGGCGTCGTGTAGGCCTGTGGCTATTGGAAGATGTCCAGACTCCAGATCACAGGACTGTACGTGCACCGTTTTCTCTGTCTGTGTCACAGTGTCACACACGCACGCACGCACTGCTGGCTGCCTCTGCACGACGGGGACCTACGTGCAGCTCTGAACGCACGCCCACTAGACATGGCTGAAAATCCCTTTGAGACTTCCCCATTCATCCACTGTATTACGTTTGGTGTGTCTTCCTAAAGTCGGATTTGGGTTAAAGTGCATACATTAAGACGTAAGGTTAAGTAATAACCACGCAATAATAGAATAATGTGCAGCATGTGGTGGTTGGTGTTCTCATTCATTTTAATTTGACTCTTGAGAAAAAAGTACACCATGATCCTGATAATCGTCTTTGATCTATAATTTATAATGTTCTAATTCAAGCCTGTCGCCGCTCGCGGCGAAAGTGCCAAACTGAAATGTAAAAATACGTGCGCGACCATTCAAAAAGTGTCACCATCGTGTCGTTGTCGCCGTTACAGAGCAGCAGAGTTACACAATCAAAGAGAGGAGCATCGATCACGTTGTGTGTGAGTGTGAATGTCAAATGTTTCACGTACCGACGTTGGGGTCCACCAAGGCGGCGTTCATGGTCTTGATGAGCTCGCCGAGGCTGGCCTTGTCGCCGTTCATCTTCCAGTTACCACCGACAAAGAATTTCCTGCTCATGTTTGCGGTTTGGTGGAGGGTCTTGTGTGCTGCTGTGGCCTTTTAGAACGGTGCTAACCGTTGATCCGGGTGGGTCTGCTGCCTGTCAGTGTGGGGCGAGAGAGCAGAGGACGGACTGTAGCTCGGTCGTTTTATCAACCCCGGAACCCTAACCCCGCCCCTGAGCGCCGCCTATTGGCGCTGCGACGACACGCCCGGCGTGGTTTAGGCTACTGGTGCCACACAAAAAAGATCCCATTAATTTCCCCCCTAGACATTTACAAAAAAATATTTATATCACTTATTTTAAGCCTAGAATCAAGCCATCCAGGATCCTGGTGAATCATGGCCATGAAACCTTTGATTCTGTGAAAAGAAAATGGTATTTATTAAATGTAGTAAATCATATATAAATATTCTTCCTTTCCCCTCCACACAGGCACAGAATCAAAGGTTTTATGGCCATGAATCTCATGTCATGATTCACCAGAATCTTGGATGGCTTGATTCTAGGCTTAAAATAGATGATATAAATATTTTTTGTAAAAGTCTATGGCCCATAGACTATGGGGAAAATGAATGGGAGATTTTTTAGTGGCACCAGTAAACCACGCCCAGACAGCGGGCATATCAATATCACGCATATTATTATCCAGCATGTTCATGTATGTCACTTGCTTGGAAGGAAGCAGAGAAGATCGCCCAACACCGAGCCGGCTGCAGGCAGAAGTTCATGAGAAGTTCAGTAAATGTCAAATAGAATTCCCTCGGGAGGGGTGGTTGAAAATAACCAGAAGTCAAAATAACCAAATCACTGAGTAATGTGAGTATCAATGATGTTATGAATGAGTTCAGCTGTGCCTGGCACAAAGTAGCCTGTCTCGGTCACATATCACTGTTGTACCTCAGGAAAATTAGGCTTGTAAGTTCAAGTTCAAGTTACATGTGTGTAAAAGTGCATTTCCCAAGCCATGCAGGCTAATAGAGGCTGTTTTATCCCAGGTTAGCATGCATACCAGTAGACTATCACTCTAAAATGTAGACCTATAGACTACATTATGTTAAAATATGGGTAATAACTATGTAATAGTTAGTTATCCCCCTTGGGATAATAAAGGTATCTATCTATCTATCTATCTATGTAATACATTGTTTATTGGTAAGAACTATATAACCTCATTTCTGTAATCATTCCTGTATTAGCTTTCATGGACAGCTTTATTGGTGACAATCATGCAACAAATACCTTTACACAGCAGTCAAACCTCAATCCAATTAACTCTATACGATATTTGACAGGGGATAGTCTACTAGGCCTATAGATTTTCAAGATTCTGTTTTTTTTAATGGCTCTATTTGCATCTCAAATAGAGAACAATCTTTGGATTTGAGTCCTCAATGTAGCAACAATAAAATTATAAATAAAGAATAGCAAAAGAAGAAATGCATTACAATAATCATTATGAGTTGCATATGTGTGCATATGGCCTAATGTTTCCAAAGGTGTCAATATTATGGAGGCATGTTTTACAATTAGGCCTAAGCCTATACATATTTACATGCTGTGTCCGCAGTTGTGTGTGTGTGTGTGTGTGTGTGTGTGTGTGTGTGTGTGTGTGTGTGTGTGTGTGTGTGTGTGTGTGTGTGTGTGTGTGTGTGTGTGTACCTCCTAAGATATTCAATGTGGCCACTAGATGGTGATGATAGTTGATGACAGATAGATGACTTACCAAAACCCATTAAAGGTCTCTACTCCCAAACTCAAAAGATCATAGCTGCAAGCAGTCATGAAAGGGGCCAAGCAGGATTATGTTCCTTAGATTTCAAAACTCTTGTAAAAATGCAGTCATCAGGACAGAGCCTGGAATCGAACCTGTGACCTTCTCTTTAGCAGGTATGCACTCTATGCATTGAGTTATACAACAGCCTGGTTTAAATCAACTTTTATAATAATAAAGTCCATATAAGCATCTCTAGCATGCAGGAGAGCAACTAGGGCAATAAGAATGCCATACCGGTACATGAACAGGAATCGAACCCTTGACAGGGGACAGGAATCGAACCCTTGACCTTCGGACTCACAGGCTTCCACTCTTATACCATTGAGCTGGAGGTCTGGAGCCAGAGGTGTAGTGGAGGGGGACTGTGGGAAAGTCCCCTCACTTCGAAAACTAGGATTTGGTTTTTATCAATTGATTTAGTTCGGGTTTTTTTTTTTCGAGACAGACCCTGTCCACCGATTGGTTGTGATATCGCCTGAACCAACAACCAATAAAACGGCTGCCTCAGCTGACTTTATATTCATATTCATATTACATCTGCATGTTTAGGTGTGTGCATGTCCGTGTGTTCATGGTTCATGGTCCATAGTTTGTCTGTAGAAGTAGAATGTGTCACGCAAATAGTTCAAAAATCCACCAGAAAAATGGGTTTAAAGGTACACTTGGTAACTTTAAGACATTTTTAATATATGTATGTATACCGGTATATATTTTTTATCAGTCATTACCTTTATCAGCCACTAAATTATTGTGCTGGGGTGTTTCCTTAATTGCAGAAAGACACATCCCCCTGGCTGTATTTTGCTTCTGTTCCACTGTTGAAGTTGGCATTCAAACCTGTGAGTCTGTGAGGGGGCCCCCTCTCCCGCCCCTCTCTGACAGGCATCAAACATGTACCGGTAGCTGTCTTTGAACAATCAACTCAGTGCACAACCCCTATGAAGTTCAAAGAGGAAAAGGGAAATGACTACTAAAATATTTATATACATATTAAAAATAGTCTTAAAGTTACCTAGTGTACCTTTAAGTGTTTTTCAAACAGTTCAAAATGGTGGAAAATCTAACAGCGGCAGACAGATGTGTTCCTCATGAGTCTCAAGGCACATGTGTAAGCTGCATGGCTTTAGGCCAGGGATGGGCAACTTTGATGATGGCGAGGGCCACTATTTCCACCTTCACTCCAGAGGGCCACATTGCATATTGCTACGTCCTACTTTGTCACTTTCTAGTATCTCATACAAAAGAAGCAAAAATAGCAGATACAAGCTCAAAACGCATCGCAACGCGATGCGTTTTGAGCTTGTAGATCTGCTATTTTTGCTTCTTTTGAATTGGAATCCTGAATTATTTTTTGTTATTTTTGTATTGGAATCCTGAAATGTAAAAGTTTGATAAACGCATTTAGTTATATACCCATGTTAACTTTATGAACCTAAATACAAATACCTACATTGGACTTGGACATAAAATAAATACATTTTAATACTACTAGTCATTAAGCTACTAAGACAGAATTAAAGCAGGTCATGGTTGGAATTATAACAGCTGAAATCAATAATATATCAGTATTCCAGTATTAACCTGCTGACTGCATTAAGTGAAGGTGGGGGCCGCATGTGGCCCCCGGGGGCCGCCAGTTGCCCATGTATGCTTTAGGCCAAACAAGGCCTGACTTATGCCTGTTTAAAGTTAGCATAACCCTCTACCATATGCCAAGTTTCATAAAAATGTAAGTGTGCATATGTGTTAGGGGCATAACTTGGGGAAAACTGCAATATTCATTGGCTCATATAAAAGCTTCGATCATTTTTTAACTTAACCACAGTTCAACATGATGTTTTGTTGGTATTGGTCCAAAATTCATGTGTACGTTTCCTGCACATGGAGGTCTCCCAGGAGGAGATAGATTTTAACAGTTTTTCACATTATCGAAAATGGTGGGAGATCTAAAGGTCAGAGGTCATAGGTCACACATTTGTTCCCCATGAGGAGACACCAGGGGCATAGTTCCGCCGATTTAAAACGAATCCAATACGGAACTAAAACGTCCTATGTTTGGCCGCTAGTTGCGCTGTTTTCCCCCCGCGAGGTACCAAAAAGAATTTGTCTACATTGGACCCTATTCGTTTTCCCCTTTGATTTTCTAACCTTAATAAACGTTGTCATAAATACTTTATGGTTCCTGTCGCTAGTGAAAAACTCCCTTTCAATCACCATGATATGCGTTTTGAGCAAATATGATCCCATTTATGTTAAACTTGATGATAAATTTGCGGGGGGAGTGGCCAACTAAGCTGATACCAGCCGGCTGTGTTCTTCTTCGTGTACTGTATTTCGGGAGGCTCCGACCACATTCTCCCATGTATCCTTGCGGTTCCACGTGACCGTTGGCAGCCAATAGCATTCCTTATGATTCCTGGGGTACCTTTCAAACAATGATGGCGACACCCATACAAGGGACAAAAAAAACGTCATTTTCGCAGCATTGAAAGCAATGGCTTCGCTTCGTCCATATTCTTTTTACAGTCTATGGGAGACACACATATATGTATTGGAGTTTCACGGCTGTAGGTCAAACAGGGCACGAGTTATACCAAGTGCTATAGCGCCGCCACCAACCTTTGGCCAATGAATGTGAAGTGTTTTTGTCTTTTCAAAGAAGATTCTCAAAGAGAACACCAGCACTCCTTTTAAGGCACTTTTTTATTTTATAAGATCGGCATGGTAAGCTGCAGAGCAGCAACAAACGGACGCGTTTCGGCGTAAAGCCTTCATCAGCGTTGCATGCTGGGGGCAAGGGAAGTGTCACATTTATAGTGTCCGTCGAGAAGGCAACTTCCTCTGTCCATAATATAACTAACAACTCCTAACCAACTAATACAATCAAGTGTTTTTGTCTTTTGGCATATCCCTCTACCATATTGCTGAGTTTCATAAAACACTACTGCACGGTTGCAAAAACTGGCGGAAGAATAAAACAGAGTTTCACGGTGCAGGTGCACCCGATCAGCACTTTCTGCTTGGCCCCTAACTAAAAGAATGTCTGACCTTAAAATAGGCCTATTGAGCACCTATAGTAGCCTAGCATCATCTGCCCCCCGTTCACCAGTAAATATGATGCTACAAATTTCCCATCCAATAGAGGGTATGCGCATGCATAAAGTGAATGAATGACAAATTGAGTGGCGAAGTGAGTGGTGGTGGAACGTCATTTAGTGTTGTTTAATGCATTCAGATAGGACTTTTCTGTTTGGATGTATGGGCTGTCAAGGCCAGAAAGTAGTTTTTGCCACTCAGTAGGCGTTCCTGCATTACTTCGGATTATGATGATCATGATATCACGCCCATACCCTCTATATGTATTTATAAATTAAAAAGGTATTATGAATGGAGTACAATGGACCACAATGGAAACAAGAACCCTGGGGATTTTTGTGTTATCCTTTTAGTATAACACTACTGTTAACAAACTAAAGTAGGGGAGGCTCTCTCCATTCCGACATGTCGCCACTCCGAAATGGACTTCTTATTGTCGGAGTGGCGACACTCCCCATGGGCCTAAGGTTTAGGGTAGGGGTAGAGATAGGGTTAGTGTCGGAATGGAGACATGTCGGAAAGGAGACATGTCGGAGTGGAGAGATGCACCCCTAAAGTAGGCACATACAGACATAAAAAAAAGAATAGCTACAAATAAATTAAGCAATAAAAAAACAAAACTATAATGATGATGATGATGATGATAAACTATAAAAGAAAATAAGACGTTACTGAGAAAACATGATTTCTGTAGCAAATTTAGAGCTCTGAAATAAGAGAGAAAGTGTCGACTAGTTGCTATGGCTGAGGCTGAAGTGTAAATCAGGTCTGGATGAAAAAATTGAAGAAAAGAAAATCCAAGCCGGTTGCTGGTCTGGGTCTAGAGCGGATACGGAAATCATGGTGCGTGCATACGGATACAGAAGACGGAATCTAGAGACTGGCTCACACTTTAATCATAATGTTGTATTCCAACTTCCAAGGGACTGTATTGGCATGAAAAAAAAAACATACGTGTATATTGCCAGTGCAAAACAAATCACACATTAATACCTTCATACTTTCCAGGTACAACGGAAAGCCTACCTTGTCTTCCCACCTCCTCGTCCAAATGTGCACTACGATTGGAGGAGAAGCGGTACTATTTACCATACCCAGCATGCATTTCGGTTTAACAATTTATTTTCTAAAGGAATCCCAGTAGGGATCATCTTATACGTGACAGAATCGTGATTCTGCAGTTATTAATGTTTTATCTTTGAGATTACCTTTTTAATGTACAAAAAGGGAAGAATTACGGTATTCAGCACCGTCAGTAAGATCTGTACTGAAATATGTGTATAACGCTACCGAGACGGCTATCTAATAGGAATTTTACTCTTTTAGTATTTCTCTAGCAGGTTTCTAATAATTAGAAGCCCCCTCTTGATGTTCAAACAAAATAATATGTCAATAGTTTATACAAATATATGTTGTTAATGTTACTCGCAGTTCAGTACTACTTGAAGAAGAAGAATATTACCTTAAAATGAAGAACTTGTACCACTATAGTCCTGTCCACCGCACCACCACTCACAGTTTCACTCGCTATTTCTTTTAAGAACATGTTGTTAAAAGTGCACCAGTATGCTGCTCGTTCTAGTACACATGATTGGACAGACACAGTAAGACACTTACATAACAATGAATAAACAAAACATTCTGCATAGAGCTAATCTTTAGATGTTATTTATTAATTTTGCCACTGGAGGGAGACATTTCACCGGCCATAATCCTACCCTGTCCCAAGCTCTATATTTGGCAGTAAGTGAGTGGTCACAGTCTGGGATAAAAGGTTTATATTTTAATTTTAGATAATTAGATAGTTGTTACACGAACATCAGTTAATTTCCCTCAGAGCCTGCATTTTCAATTTTTTGTAACCCTGAAATATAAAACGTCACTTATAAATCTCGCCACTAGAGGGCGACATTATACCGGTCATCCAGGTTGACACTCTACTACGCTCTCTCATTTATGCCTTTATGACAGTGAGTGAGCCGTCACAAACTGGGATAAAGTTGTTGAAAAGGATCATTAAATAGCTGTTGAACAAATTGTATTCAGAGGCTGCAGGATCAACATTTCATGTTCTCATTTCTGTTGTTGAAAGCAAACAAAAACACATAGACAGAATATAGAAAGGTGGCAAATAAAGAAGGCCAATTATACATCGTCGTACGACGGTGTGTACATCGGGGTGGAGAGGGGCTGGACGTTTCAAGCCAGCAGCAGGGGGGCAGATATAAGTGTGTCAGTGTCAGTTTGTAGATCACATCATCACCGCTGAATCACCGCTAGGAGCCACTTCCAGTTCCGCCCACACGAAAGATGGCGGCTCCCTTGATGGAGAAATTATCGGAGTCTTTGGGTTCCCCAGAACCGGCAGTGCGACTCATTCTGTCCGTTCTGATCGGTGAGTGATGCTTCTGTTAAACCGTGACAGCAACGCGCCGTGGTTCGATCAGATCAGAGCCGCAACGATCCCCTGGCACAGGTTTTATTTTATGATCTGTCTGCTGTCTGTCTGTCTACTACTGCTGCAACTCTCATTCACTGCTAACCTCCGCTTTAGCTAAACCTAGTAGTGTAAAGAGACAGTGTGTGTGCACTGTGCACAGTGTACCACACACACACACACACACACACACACACACACACACACACACACACACACACACACACACACACACACACAGGCAGTGTCTAGAGAACGAACTGTTCTGTTACTGACGAACCGTAGCGAGCCTGGTTCGGTTCAGGATGTCCCACAGATATTGAAGATTATCTTAAAGCTACGAATGAATGAACCGTCACTCTGCAAGGTCGAGTGGACAGTTGCCACCACCAGACCAGGCTACCTACCTTACCACACACACACACACACACACACACACACACACACACACACACACACACACACACACACACACACACACACACACACACACACACACACACACACAGCTGCTGTTCTGTAGAGTGTGTGCTGTTCCATGGAGGTTTAGATAATGCATATTAGGGTCAGATATGAAAACTACCGCAGGCTGCTTTGATTTTGACACGTGTTTGCACATAGTGTTATTAATATCAGGTCACACAGGAGTAGAAATGCAAGGGATCATGTTTCAGGTGTGTGTGTGTGTGTGTGTGTGTGTGTGTGTGTGTGTGTGTGTGTGTGTGTGTGTGTGTGTGTGTGTGTGTGTGTGTGTGTGTGTGTGTGTGTGTGTGTGTGTGTGTGTGGGGGGGAAGGGGGTTGTGGTGCTGCTGAAAGTAGACGCTTGTCCTCTGTGAACTTTGCTCTGACACATGGACGTATACTTCTTTTCTGTCCCACCCTGACCCCGCTAGTGCTTAGTCACATGCTTGTGTCTGCAACAAGCAGGCTTACTGGCGCTGTTCTATCCCTATGTTGAAACCACATATGGGGCCCTTGGTTGCATACTTCCCTATGCATGTCTGTACAGTACTACCTAAATCTTTAGTGTGTTAACACAGTGATTTACGCTGTATGCACACAGCTCTAGTCTACAGGTCAGACTAGTCACGTCATGTGAAAGTTTCCGTCTAATAATGCCAAAGCCTGTTCTTGTCAGTAACACATACACATATACTATACATGCTCTACACAGAGCAGTTTTAATTTGTTAGTGTGTGTCGCACTGATAAGTGTGACGGTTTTATCAGGGGGAACTTGGAGTGGTTAGACCACAAGGTCAATGTTGGTCACACCAGGAGGTGACAAGAACAAGTCACTCATAGCTTAATGCTGTTGCTCAGAGCTTAGATAACAGTTTTTTTCTGTCTGCTTGTGTCTGGCTCTTGTCTCTCTCTCTGCCCCCTCTCCAACAACTGATTCTTTATATTTGAATCTGCCTTTTAGTCAGGGAAAACTAGCAGAATACCTGTCAAATCTGGGAATAAATTCCTTACCAAACAATTTCTTCACCAATGTGTTCGTAAAGGTGTCTAGTAACATATCTAACAAAGATTGAAATTCAACATCCCTAGCAAAATGTTTGACAGCTAGGGTCATTCTGTGTCTCATTCACTTACTATACTATTACTATACTATACTATACTATTACTCATATCACTATACTATAAGGGAAAAAATCACTCCCAAAAATATGCTTTAAGTGGGATGTGAGGGGTCTAACTAGGTGTTTTTAATTATTCTGAATCCATTGCAAGTATTTGTTTTGCACGAAAAACATTCCTTGGGCCAAAAATGGACCCCATACACCTTGTGAAAAGTGATGACTCATCACTAAACCATCACTTTTTTGCGTCTGATTTTGGCCCAATGAATGTTTTTCGTGCAAAACAAATGCTTGCAATTAGACCCCTAACATGCTACTTAAAGCATATTTTTGGGAGTGTTTTTTCCCCTTATAGTACAGTGTATATATAGTAAGTGAATGAGACACAGAATTACCCTAGCTGTCAAATATTTTGCTAGGGATGTTGAATTTCAATCTTTGTTGATATGTTACTAGACACCTTTATGAACACATTGGTGAAGAAATTGTTTGGTAAGGAATTTATTCCCAGGGTTTTATTAAAATTCCCTGACTATTTGTCCTCATGTTCATATGTCTGTCTGACTGTCTATGTATTGGTCTTTCTATCCCCCTCCCGTTCTCCATTGCTCTCTCTCCTGCAGGTTACCCGTGTGCCCTGGTTTACCGGCGGTTCTTCTTCCACCAGCCAGCCAAAATCATCCACTTGTTCCACGCCTTGTCTGGACTGGCTCTAGCAGCTTTCAACTTCGGTGAGATTGCTTGGTGTGTGAGTGGGTTTCTGGGCTGTAAAGAGTGAATGGACAAAATGGTGTCAGCCTATTGCTTCTCTACAAAGGGAAATGCTTTCTCTTCTAATAAGTCTATATAATCAGGGGACAAGATCAGATGTTAGGGACCCGTACACACAGCTGGGTACCAAAGTGAATAAGTGATGTCATGCTAGCGTAGAGGTACAGTATTGTGAGTGAGGATAGTTTCTTGAGATGTGTAGAAGGGATTGGTTTTGGGAAAGATGGTAAAGGCCGGTGCATACTCCACTTTTAGAGCTGAGTTTAATTCGGTTTTACAAGGTCACTCTCCATTTTGTTGCTTAGCTATTCTGATCGTTGGAGTTGAAGCTAAGCATAGCATTGCCATTATTGTAAACATCAAAAAGAATCAAAGCATACAGATACACATTTCAACATGGAGGTAGTGTCTTGCTCCTACTGTTGAGCACATTAATTCAAGAGCTGCATGACTAATCATAATTTATCAAGTTATTGTATAAGGAAATGCTTCTGTAATCCAAATGGATAATGGCAGGCAATTACATTGATGAATTTGTATTGATGGGGTAGAATATGTGATGTTTTTTATATGTTTCAGCATTTTTATATGTTTCAGCATTGGTGGATATCGCCATGAATTATGATAGGAAATAGAATTGTAGATGTGGTAACTTAAGTGTGCTAATTTCCTGTGCTGCTGAACTGCAATGTCTTTTGGCAGCAAGCTTTGTGCAGTGGGTCTGAAATGGGAGAACATTGATGACGACTTAACCTTTATAGGCCTATACTTTATTGACAATCTACAAGTTAGAGCATGCCATGTTGTGAGATTTGATTTTCAGCTTTTCGCAGACTGTTCGCCTATTATGACTTTCCTATAATAGGGATGCTAGCGTTCAAGTAGTTAATTAACATGATTCAAGAGTGGAGTGTGGGGGAGGTACCTTGTTATAATTACATACACATGCATATGGTACCTAATCTAACGGGATATCGGAATGAAGTCACATTACTTATTCCCATTGTGGTAGACTTGGCTGGAGGCAGGCAGGTGTATAATGTAAGCTACTAATGGCTCTCATTGTAAAATAAACACACATTCCACACGTTACACATTACAAAGACTTAATTTTCTATGGAGACAATTTTTCTAAAACCACTCACAGGCACAGTAATGTAAGAACAGATTTCATTTCTTTTGGGTTAACTCACTTTAGTATGGTTGGCATTGAAACTCACTGTGTGGGGAATGGGATGTCGGTAAAAGATTAAAATGAATGATTTGGTATTGCATAAACGTGAACTTACACAATACAGCTACAGTTACCCGGTGCTAACGGCTAACCACTTCCCAAAACTGTATTACTTTAGATATGGCAAATTCATTGACCTGGGCTGGAGTGGTTACCTTAATGGAACGTAGTTGTTGTTGAAAGGTAGTGTTCATCAAGTACTAACAAAATGTTATTTCAGTCAGATAACTCATGAATAGTTTGAGACCAATAATAGCTTGAGAACATTTTATTTATAATATGTAAATAGGAGTGAACATTAAATTTGATCTTGGCGTTCAGGCTCTGCTGTACGTTACTCCCTGCTCAGTCAGCACTTTTAGTCCTTTTAGCAGACAACCATTTAAGAGCAGGGCGATATACATCTATAACAAACCCCCCAGGGGAAATGGAACCCTTAGGGAAAGCAGTTGGTAAGGTAACTGTTAGTAAGGTCAGTGAAGTAAAGCATTGCCACAGTCTAGCCCACTGTTTCCCAAGCAATGGGTCGGGACCCACATTTGGGTCGTGGACCAATTTCTTTGGTTTGTGAGTAAATATCCCCTTTTTCCCGTTTCCTACGAACAAATTTCATGATCTGTGGCGCTGCCTCTGGTGTTGTAATTGTGGACATCCTTGACCTTTTGGAAGTAGTTTGTCAGTTACATGGGTATCTTAGTGGTGTAGTGTATCTTGTACACCAGGCCCAATGCAAGATGCTGCCATAGCCTACCAGTGACTTATTCTACTCACAACGTAGTCTAGCGTTGGGCTCAGCATTCATTTCTGGGGGGGCGGACGTCAAGATCATTAGAGTGCAGACATTCAAGTGTCTGTCATTCTATTCCAAAGCCCAGAGTTGCATCCCTTGTGGGAAAACATGGCTTACAACTTCCTCAAGCAGCTTCATTTCCATGTATTATGTGTGTTCCTGCTTGGAAAACCAATCCAAGGGCACTACTGCATCAAAATGTGAAGAGTCTTTTGTGGGTGTGTGGATGGAAACTGATTGCTTGGGGCTGTGTAGTTCTACCACGAGACAGGCCTGACATGGCTGAGTAATGACCTATTGATAAGTAATTGTTCTGGTGAAAGAATGTGAATATTTCATATGAAAATGAATAAACAGCTGAGTAGAACAGGTTTGACCGATGGAGGGCCACATTTAAATGTTATTATAAATGAAGCCTATAACCACTTGAACTCTAGCGTATTCTGGGCATGTCATATGAGGTGAACCTTTGGTTCAAATAGGTGAACATTCTTTGAGAATAGCAGATTTTTCTATTTTCCCACACAAAGAGATTTGATGTAAAATGAAATAAAAAAGAGGAGACCTAGTATATAGACAACTGGGGTACCCCAGCTAACTACATACTTGGGGTGGCCATGGCTGAGTGGTTATTGTCTCTGAGCAAGACTCTTAACCCCTAATTGCTCCCCAAGCGATTAGGGGTGGCAGTGAGCAGCTGTAGAGTAGCCGATCTACAAGCTCACAATGTATCGCAATATTTGACCATAATGACATGCGCAGAATAGGGTTTGTGACTTTGTGTGGTTAATAATATGCATCTTCAATTCTACCGTTGTTCTCAACGTTAGCATTTTTCCGAGCCAAAACAAGTTCTGTAGTATATAGGGATGGGACGATATGAACGTTTCATATCACGATTATTGTGACAAAAGAAATCACGATTTACAATATTATCGCGATAATAAAAATCCATTATCCTGGGGCAGAACATTTGCCAAAGAATAGCCGATCTACAAGTAGATCGGCTATTTTTTGGCAAAGACATTTGATAGAGAGTGAAAAAAAGACTGTATCAAGCAATTGGTACCTTTTACCAGAGGGTTTAAGTGGTACCGGATATGCAGCTCGGCAAATAAAATAATTGATCCCAGTGCATGACGGAGGACGATATCACGATAAATTATCGTGATTGCATCTCCGCAATACTACAATACTACAAATTCTATCAATACCCTTTTTAGGCAAAAATAATACAAAGATTCTGCCTATAACTGATGATTGTTTCTTTCTGTTGTGGCTGCACGTGGACTTTACAGCAGGTCTGTTGCTTTTATCTTTCTCTTTGATACAATCATGTATCTCTCCAAATCCCTCTTGAATTCTCATTTCATATTGGATGTACAGTTGTATGTTCTCTTTGCCTCTCGCTCTCTTTCTTCCTGCCTCCTGTCTCTCTCGCTATGTGTGCCAATTTAGAATGAACGTGGGAAAATGCAGTTGTCATGTCCAATCTTGCAGGTCACACTTCAGTGCATTTACCAACCACCCCATCCCCAGTCTCACTAGTATCTTTCTCCCTCCCTCCTTTTCTCTTTTCTTTTCTTTCTCCCTCCCTTCTCCTTTTCTTTCTTTCTTTCTCCCTCCTTTTCTTGCTTTCTTTTTCCCTCCTTTTCTTTCTTTCTTTCTTTCTTTCTTTCTTTCTTTTCTTTCTGTGTCTCTCTCAGGCACGCAGCTCTATCATTCTGCAGGATGTATCTTAGTCCAGTTCCTGATGCTGAGGCTCATGGGAAGGACGATAACAACCATCCTGAGCAGTTTCATCTTTCAAATGGTGAGCGCTCTCTCCTTGTTCTCTCTCATCCCTTGTCCCCCCCTCCCCCCTCCCCCCTTTTGCTCCTTGTCTCCTTGTGCTTGGTGGTGATGCAGGTTCACTTTATGGCTCTTCCTCCCCCTCTGTCCACCCTCGCACTCTTTCACTGCAGTGGTTCAGGCGCTGCCTGCCAGATTGTGCGCCACGTGCCGCTTATGTTTTTTGATGCCTGCTTCCATATCTGTGTCCTGGGGCTTTCTTCTAATTGTCCTCATATCAAGGAGCGCTGGAACCTCGGGCTAACGTTGTTGACGCTCAACCACTTTCAACCCCGGCTTCCCTGTTTTGGATTATAGGCGATTATAAAAGCTCACAACGGGTTGCAATGTATGGGATGCTTTGTGAGATTGCAGCTTGGGTATTTTCTCATACTATACAATGAAGTATAGAGGGCTAAGTTAAGTGGTTAATCTGACTTGGCGTAGAACCCTAATGTTTTCCCTGTCCTAACAGGACTGCAATGAAATAAGTCATGTGGCATTATTGCTATATCCTGATAAATTAGGTACTACTGTATATGCCACACAAATACTGTGTTGTATTTTGAATAAATTGTGTCTGCTCAAACCCAGTGTAATGCATTCTTGCATTGCTGATGATAGCAGACTTAAAAAAAAAGAAAAAAAATCACAGATCTCATGTTATGGCCATTACCTTTTGGTCTTTTCTGAGTTAAATATGGTTGATAGTGTACTCTATAGGGGTGCTACAATACTGAACCGAGCCGGTATACCGAACCGAATGGCCCTGTACCGAACCGAACAGCCCATACCGAATGAACCGAATTTCTTTATTTTTTTGGGTGTGGCCACATAAAACATAATTTTAACTCTTTCTGTACACTTTTTTGGAGAAAATCTTCCTCCTAGTATAATCATAACTGATGGGGGAAACAAATGGTTGCACCCCATCTTTAAAATTAACTGAACATTTTGGATTCTTTATTTTTTCATTTTCAATTTTTACTGTACCGAAACCGTACCGAAACCGTGAGCCAAAAACCGAGATACGAACCGAACCGTGGGCTGACTGAACCGTGGCACCCCTAATCTACACCTACTCTATTGGGTTAAAAATGGTTGATACTGTACTGGGTTAAATATGGTTGATGGTGTACTCTGCTGGGTTAAACATGGTTGATAGTGTGTCCTCTGCTGGGTTAAATATGGTTGATACTCTTATTTCTTGGATTAAATATGCTTGAATTTTATGTATGCATGGGTGTTCATGTTTAATCATTGAAATATGGCTGAATGCTAGTAAATGATGTACGTAATTGTTATTGAGCTTTGTGTTTTCCTGTATCTTGCTGTAGGTATACCTGCTGGCAGGCTATTACTACACAGCCACGGAGGAGTATGATATCAAATGGACCATGCCCCATTGTGTCCTAACACTCAAGCTTGTTGGTATGTACTGTATGGTCTTATCTCCTTGAGACACACACCCCTCGTTATCTCCGTGTTTTTACTCTCTCCATCCTTGGCGTGAACCTTATCTGTGATCAATAATGTTGCTTTCAGACTTTTGATCTGTAGAGCGGCCATATAGGCCTTTGCTGGTGCCACATTATTGATTGATGCCGTAGGCATACCTTAGAATCTAACGTATGATCTAACGGTTAGATCTCCCACTCGGGAACCATTTATAGGGGTCACAAGTCATTTATTCTTTATTCTTTTTTCATTTCCACATGTAAAAATAATGTAAAAATAAATTAATACATAAAATCTCTCTTTTGCGTCTCGAGCTAACACGTTTAGGAACCACTGCTGTAGATCTCCCACTAGATCTGCGGTTGACAATTGGTTTTGCATGGAGACCTAAATTTAACTTTGACCTTGAAATCAAGACTAAATATATAGCACAATGTTCCTCCATGGCCGTATTTCACTTTCGGAAAACCTTGTGGCCCACTTGTTGAGAAACGCTGGTCTAGACCTTGGTGATCAAGTAACATATCGTCGTTGTCGGGCGGAAACCTCGTATCTCAAAAGTTTCAAATGTGTAGGTTCTTTCGCAAAGTAAAGCCCTGCTTCACCACACAAGGCCGTCGCACAAAAGTAGTGAAAACAGCAGATCTACAAGCACACAACGCCTCGCGGTTTAAATCATTTTTTAAATGATGAATGCAAAACGAACGCTTTTGGACATACAAGGTTTTCACACGACAACGACGATATAATAAAATATATAAACAATACTAAGACAATATAAACATACTAAGCAACACAGAAAATTCCCATGGCATGCCATATGAATTGTTGTTGTTTATTCTACTGATCATGGCAATCGTAGATTACCATAACATGGCTCATTGCATTTTGTAATTGCAGGTTTGGCATTTGATTACTATGACGGCGGAAAGGAACCGGTGAGTTGATTTGATCTCTCTTTCCGTTGTGATTGTATTTGCTCTCTGCTGATGTTACTGTCTGCCTTGAAGGGATGCACAAATATTTGCAAAAGACATTTTATTTGTGTCAATAATGTGCAGCCCTAACTGTCTTTGAATGTTCTCACTCCTGTGTTATGCTGAATGTGTATACAGTATATCAGTGGTTCTCAATCTTTTCAGGCCGCGACCTCCCAAAATAATCATAGTTGAACTGGAACCCGACCCCCCCACCCTGATGAGCAGTTTAGGCATTACATTTTGTATAACACGGTTTTATTGTGAAAATAGCAGATCTACAAGCTCACAATGCCTCGCAATGCAAGGCGTTGTGAGCATGTAGATCAGCTATTTTCACAATTTCTGCCTCTAATACTTGACAATTTGGCCAATGTTTAATTTGCCATATTAGAGGTATTAAAAAGTCTTTACATTGTCACTTTAGAAATGTGCAGATACCCTCTATACACTTAAAATATATGTTGGTTTGTTTACTGTTGAGTGAGAAAACAATGTTAACATTTAGCTAAACATCTGGGGACCTCCCAAAATAATTTGGGGACCCCTCTGGGGGTCCCGCCCCATAGGTTGAGAACCATTACTGTAACTTTCATTCTGTCCTCATGGGGAAGAGAGATTTCAGTTTTTGATAGGAAGGTTAAGGTGCCCTACACACTACAGGCGGTTTCCGTCGGGGCTGCCGCTAGGATCAGCGGTGGCCGCGCCGCGGTGAGACACAAACACACTCGTTCAGTGATTAAACGCCTCGCGGTATTTCACAAAGATGAACACAATCCATCTCTCACCGCCCGCGTACGCATGCACAAACGAGCACGCTCGCGGGGGATTTCACGGGGCCGCGCCCGCTCGCCTCGCCGCCCTAAAACTTCGCTGCGCGGCTGAAAAAGCCGCCCGCCTCCCGTTGAAAATGAATTGCTAGGAGGCGGTGACCGCGGCTAGTGTGGAACCCCCTTATGTCTGCAGAACAGGATACACGTTGGTTATGTGGCTAATATGCAAGGTGTTAATGTTGAGCCTGGTTTTCTGTTATTATCACAGGTTTCTATTTCCAGCTTCCTTTGCCAGCTTTTGGCAAAATCAATTTTAATATGATTCTTGTTTTGTTTTATTTAGTAGGCCGTCTTCCAGTTTTTATTTATTGAGGCAGATTTGTTGAAAAAGTGAAAGGGAGACGGCATAAGGGAGATAAAGGAGAGAAGATTTGATTCAAGGCCAGTGAGGTTATGTATTGTGTTGGAGACAGGGGCGTTATTCACTGTACTATCTCTGGGCAGATTGGAGTTACTTTAACTTATTGTCCTGCTTTGTAGTTTTACTCCTTCTCATCTGAGCGCACTCTGTGCTTAGCTGTGGTGCTAGCAGCCCATCTCAAGTCTGCTGTAACCATTAGTACATTACTCGGTTGCTCTGTCTTTATTGTGCTTATCTCACCGTCATTTATCTAGGTTACAAAATGCACAGGCTTATAGCGGAGACACTTGCTCAATGCCACTTAAGTACATTACTTCTCCATATGCTTCACTTACCATTGTTCTTTAATAGCTCAAAGCTAGCCCAGTTCATTGATTTAGTTTGTCTTTGCCTTGCATTTTTCCCTTCACTATTGTAGAAAAACACCATCCTCTAATGTTTACATTTTAGAAATGTAGCTCATGCTGTTGATCCAGGGTGATTTACAACAAGTGCAATCCTACTAGAACAAGCTTCAGTCACTGGATATTAGCTTCACATGCACTCAATAGTTAGGACTAGTGTTGCATGGTATGTGTTGAAGATTGGGATTGATGGACTTTCACATCAATTCCAATAATTGGCTTATCTGCCGATGAGAATAAATTCACAGATGGCCGATAATCATATATAATATATCCATTAACATTTATAGCATTGCTAATGTCAATCTGTTCCAAATACACATTTCCATATTGTTGGACATCACCTTTGTGATAAAAGCTGTTCCATGAATCTATTTCATTGCTAAATATAATGACGGAGCATTAGGCGCTGCAGGGTTGGAGCCTAGGGATCAGTTAGGGGCTAGGTGCCTTGCTCAGGCACACATAGTCTGGGGTCAGGGTGGGAACCGGCAACTTTCTGTTTCCTAGACAGCCTCTTTTCCCAGTCAACTGTTGCCACCCCTAATGTCACTAGACACTAGACTGCTATAGACAATAGTCACCAGTAAGGCTCCCTAATCGGGAGATAAGCGACCGTAGGTCACTTATCTCCACAAATAGGGCAAAAATGTGTTTTGCCAAAATCTTCCTGATCCATGTTGATGACATGAGTGTAGACATACTGTGTAGTGATTTTCGTGATTTTAGGGCAAAATCTGTAGGAGCAGTGTCCAAAAATGTGTTTTTAAAAATCGGCCTGGAGGTGGCGCTATATGGGACAGATTCATGTTGATGGGATGAGTGTAGACATACTGTGTACCGATTTGCGTGATTTTAGGGCGAAAATTGTAGGAGCAGTGTCCAAAAATGTGTTTTGCAAGAATCGGCCTCATGGTGGCGCTAGAAGAGGGCCATGTGAGAAATGAGGGGTGGGGTCTCCGCGCCGGCAAGGCGGACGAATAGGTACCGGCCCCGGCTGTCCCGGTCGCTCCTAGCCGGAGTTACGGCATTTTATGTGAGCTGCAGTGTAGGGGGTCCTCCACTGGGGGCGCCACCACTTTTGCATCCGTTCTGGAGCACCAGGAGTCGGTGGTCCCCGGGAATTCCCCGTGAGCAGCCCCGTTGGGGTGGTCATTTGGTCATGTTTGCGCATTTGGTCATTTTTTACATCTGGGGGTCCCCCAGGGACCTGGGGGTCCCTGGAGCTCCGGGGGTCCTTGGAGGTTGTAGTTTGGCAGCCAAGGAACGTGTGTGCAAAATTTGGCATGGAGCGGGGCAACGGTTGCGGAGATATAAGCAGGGAAAAAGTGTGAGGTGTGACAGACAGACAGACTGACAGACAGACAGACGGAGGGACGGACGGACGGACGGACGGACGGAGTTACTTACACTTTGTGGTGGTTTTGATAGTAAAGTGCGACCTACGGTCGCAACAATCATGTAAGTACATGAGGAAAATTCTCAGTGCAAAGGTAAATGTTCTTCTCTGCGTGGCCCCTTTCTTTGATCTTTTAATTAGGAACAGACTACCAGGTATTTTAGCTAAATGTCAGGGCAGTCTCTCTACAGCCCATAGTTAAATGGGCTGGTAGGTGCTAGTTTATGGTTGTCATTGTAGATTATGGTCAACTCGCAGTGAGACTCTGTAACCTTTTATGCTCATTACAGTGATCATCACTCTGCCTTGCCTATGGTCTTCATTTGTTCTCTCTTGTCCCTTGGTTTGTCATCCCTCTCTGCCTTGGCGCCTGTTCTGTCTCTCTTCCTCTGTTCTTGTCCCTCAATCCACTGTTCACCCCTTTCTCATCTTCTTCCCCCCTGACACGTGTTCCTTACCCAGTCATTTCTGTCTCTGTAGCTCCTTTCACTTATTTCTCTCCCATCTCCACCTCCTCGACCCCCTTTCATGACTCACACTATACACCCCCAGTGGCAGTGGTTCAAGAAATAGAACTTTGCTCGCAACAAGGGACCAAGACTTCAAAAAGTTAAATCCCTGTCCGAGTGGATGAGATTTGGATTTTGGGCCTTAATGACATTATTTGATTATTAAAACCTATATTTCTTTTTGGCATAATGTTTAATTCTAATTCTTTGATCAAAGATCGGATATCAAAGTGCGGTTTTTCGGTTTTGAACTGCCCAACATCCAAATATGATGCGCTCGGAAAGGGATTAAACGTTTTGAACTCTTGGGCGCTTGAAATTGGATTCCTTTTTTGATCCCCTGCTCAAAGTGTCCTTGAGCAAGACACCCAACCCCTAAGTGCTTCCTGATTGGCTACCATTGCCTTCTAAAGTTTGTGTATGCGACCTGGCGGGTCGCTTATCTTCCGATTAGGGAGTCTTACTGGTAATAGTTGAGTTCAATGCCGAGCTAAACCTGGCCGTTGAGTCCACCTTTGACCTTTCCTCTCTGTGACCTCCCCCCTCCAGGAGGAGCTGAGTGCAGAGCAGCAGAAAGGGGCGCTGCGCTCCGTGCCCTCCCTGCTGGAGATGTATGGCTTCTCCTACTTCTACGGAGGCTTCCTGGTGGGGCCTCAGTTCACGCTGCGCAGCTACCAGAAGCTGGTGTCCGGGGAGCTCACCGACTGCCCTGGACAGCCTCCCAACAGGTAAAGAAGTGGCTCTCAGACATTGTCACGTCAATGTCATCTTAAACTAGACTCAGGGTTACCACGGTCATGAAATTCCTGGAAATATTTTGAAATTAGAAAAATATTTTTCCAGTACTGGAAACGTTTTAGAATTTACCAAGGGTCCTGGAAGGTCCTGGAAAAATAGCTATGCGTTGTCTTTGGTTATTGATTTTGTTAATATCTCTGAAATGCCAAATTAAACATGGGCCAAATTGTCAAATATTAGAGGCAGAAACTGTGAAAATAGCCGATCTACATGCTCTAGATCTGTTATTCACAATAGAACCGTGTTATACAAAATTCCTCAACTCTTAGTGCTCGTCAGGGTGCCGGGTCCCCAGTTAAAACATGATTATTTCGGGGGTCACGGCCTGAAAAGGTTGAGAACCACTGGCATACACTACCTGTCTTTGGGCATTGCGCATAGGAGTAAGCGACCTGTTATTGAGCTGAATTATTGTTATATAGTCCTGGAAATTGGGTTAAATATTCTGGAAAAATTTTGGAAAGGTTTTGGAAATTAATTGGTAAAAATGTGTGGGAACCCTGTAGACTGCACTCTGTCTAGGTGCCAACTTGCGTGTTGTGCACTTATAGGCAAATATGGCTGGTAATTCCCGTCACTTTCCGAAGAAAACGACAAGTGCTTTCCCCAAATATGGGGTCGCACTTGTCATCACGTACCCACAGACAGCCATCATCACTCTGCGTGCTCTGCTGGCGCGAGTAATTAATATATATTTTGCTGCCGACCCCCATTTCAAACAATGTTGTGCCAGGGACCCTCATACGCACGTTTTTCTAAAATGTTCCCTTTTTTCTTCTTCAAATAGCCAACCCACAAGCTCACAATGTAGCGCGTTGTGAGCTTTTATATTGGTTAATTTCAGCGGTTAGTGGATAAACCGCATTAATGCTAGATTACCTCATTTAGAGTAGGAACCCCCTCAAGGACCCCTGGGTGTCCCTGGACCCCACTTTGCGAGCCACTGAGGTAAAGGATGGAAGGAAGGAGAGAGGGGGGATAGAATGATAGATATGATTTATTTATTAATGGTCCAAGAATCTAAGTTTGGGTGGAAGATTGGAGGGGAGGTACAGAGAGTTGGCGGAGGGGTTTAGAATGGTTTGGACAAAAGGGGAGGGATCTCGTTTTCGTGTATCATCAGATGGTCAGCTCAGTACCATGTAGCTACTGTATGCCGTGGTCTGGTCCTACGTCCAAGAGGCTGGTAGCTGAAGATGGTCTGTAATTATATGCTCTGCAGTCTGCTCTGACTCGCTGCACTCGCATGCTATGCTGTCAGCCAAGCCCCTCTTACCCATTTAGAACGGGTGCACATTATTGTGTATCATTATTTTATGCTTTAACTTTGAAAAAATAGCAGATATACAAGCTCACAGCGCGGCACCGAGTAGCTTGTAGATCTGCTATTTTTGAAAAATCGTGAAAATTCGAATTTTTACCCAATTCTATGAGTGTCTTTTTTTGAAAAACCTATGTTTCTATGTCATCGTCAAAGAAAAGGTCCTTTTCACTTAACTGGAGCTCAGTTAGTCTGTTCTTGAGAGACTACTATGTCAGTGGTTCTCAAACCTTTTCATGTGAAGGACCCCCAAAATGATATTTATTAGGCCACAGACCCCCATCTCAAAATATTTAGTTCCAGGGACCACCCAGAAGCAAAATTTGAGTTACAAACGTTCGCTTTGAAAATACATATATTCAAAGATTTGCACACATTTTCACGACTTTTTCAAAAAATAGCAGATCTACAAGCTCGCAGCGCGCTGTGAGCTTGTATATCTGCTATTTTTCACTGGTTAAAGCATTCAATAATTCTAGGCCTAAATGGGTTAAGGGAGGGATGATGAGATGGAGGAGGAGAGGTAGGTAGTGGATGGAAAGAAAGACTAAGGGAGATCTATAATAGAGGAATGGACAAGAAAGCAGAACAGAGCACTGGACCACAGCTCACTGCTGCTGAGACCAGCACCCTGTCTGTCCATCATTAACATCATTAACCTCTCTTTGCTCTTCGTCACCTCTCCTCTTTCTCAGTGTTCCACCTGCCATGAAGCGCTTCTCCCTGGGTTTCGTCTGTCTGGTTATATATGCAATATTCAGCCCTTACTACGAAGACAGCTACTTCCTAACAGATGAGTACGAGGTGAGAACTGTTGATTAAGTCCACTTTTTAATTCACACTCCATGAAGCACGCTCCACTTAAGCCCTCCCCACCATAGTTTTGTGCTAAAATGTCCCCTTTTGGATTCTGTAACACTGAAGAAATGCAGGCTGGATCATACAGTGGCTAACACTGTACATTGTACACCATGATCACATGCACTAATATCCCAGTGGCTTTCAATAGCTATGCTGTAATTTGTTTCTAATGCCAAGTACCTGTATCTTTTCAAACAGGCTCAACCTTTCTGGTATCGCTGTGTTTTCATGCTGCTCTGGGCTAAAGTTATGCTCTACAAATATGTCAGCTGTTGGGTTATAGCGGTAAGTTGTTTCTTGACTTTAGTCTGACAACTACCCGTCTACTGTAAGTATTTTCTCCAAATTCCAGTCAGGAGTGATATATTGCCTAAGCCTATTGTGTGTGTGTGTGTGTGTGTGTGTGTGTGTGTGTGTGTGTGTGTGTGTGTGTGTGTGTGTGTGTGTGTGTGTGTGTGTGTGTGTGTGTGTGTGTGTGTGTGTGTGTGTGTGTGTGTGTGTGTGTGTGTGTGTGTGTGTGTGTGTGTGTGTGTGTGTGTGTGTGTGTGTGTGTGTGTGTGTGTGTGTGTGTGTGTGTGTGTGTGTGCACGCGAACAATATTCCACTGACATCGTGCAACTTTGACTAAATCTATTCAGCAAACAAATCTGAATTCCCTCTTTGCCCTTATTTTGGGAGCTATGTAGACTGCATACATAACTTGCGCTAGGTGCCACCGGTCTACATACACAGCTAGGCGGATACCAACCAATGATCCTTCTAAGCTGTGGTCACATAACTCCAGGCAACTCCCGAGTGTTGTGCACATACTGTAGATCGGCGCACAGAATTATTATACAGTACATTTATTCTGATTGCATCTTTGCTATGTGTGATGCACTCTCTACACAGCTTAGATGGAACATTGATACAATCCACTAGAGAAACTGTTGTACGCTATTGAAACAAGCCCAAATGGGTCTGTACTCCTGAAAGTGAACACCGTCGCCCTCAGATAAGAAACGGTCTAGCAGCTAATTTGCCTTTTAAAACATAGTATAGGTCTGCTTTGCATACCACACTCATTGTGCACCCATTAGACTTGTTTGGAGAATCACCACACAAGGCTTTGCATACATTAATTTCCAAACATTCCTTCAGGTAGATTTTTATGGCACCTTGATGAAGAGAAGGTTACAGTATGTGCAGTTTATCTGATTTAAACTCCAGTGTTTAAATCTTAATGGCTATTGGTTAGTATCTCGTATCCAGAATAACATGGCTGTGTCTAACAATAAAAGACTCATGCCATCGTCTCTCATTCACTTTTCTCAGAAAAAAACACCTCTACTGTCGGGCACAAATCAGCCAAAATATTAACTTTTCAGGAAAGGGGGCAGGGAGAGGACAAAATATGTTTTTAGAACAACACAATTTTGCCTCATCAAAATTGTTAAGGTGACTTTATACATTGTCAGATACTTGAAAGTGTCTATATATTATCATCACTTCACCCAAATCCAGCTCAAGTGGAGTTTTTTACCTTTTAATTTGGAGATATGTTATTTATTTATTCTGTCTGACTTAGCCATTCTTTCCATCATTGTTTAGAATGATGATCTCCAAAGTTGGTGTTAAGTGTATTTTGACAGTTTGAGGATCCAGTAGAGAATCTTAGAGAATACTTTTCATTGGTTAAATATTTGTAAAACCCACAAGGTGTTCAATAGCGCAGATTTATTTTTAAAAAAAAGTTGAAAACTGGAGATAGCTGGTTTCTGTCCGACAGCGACGACATCAAGGTTAGGCTTAGCAAACTGTCCAAACTCCAAAGTCAGTTATAAAAACAACTTTCTTGTTGGCAGCATAAATAAATTGGCCAATCCATCTGACACCCCACACGCCCAGTTAATGTAACTAGGTGAAGGTTACATACACGTCATAGCTGAAATGTTGGCGCGTCTAATAAATATTAGCGTTATTATTAGCATTAGGAGCTGCATGAGGCTATTCTATTTCGGTTTGGTATCATAGCTTTAATTCTAACCTTTTATAGTGTCTAGCAGGCCTAGAATTTCGTCTTTTTAGGGGCAAGGCCACTTGGCCTTTGGTTTTGTCCATTTTTTGATGGCACAAAGGCCAAATGCTAGGGCAGGAAGGCCATCAAATAAAATAAGGTTTCGTCCATTGAAATAATTAATTGAATTTGAGGTTTACACTTTACTTACTGCATTGGTTTAAAGATGGGGTCTTAAAAATTATATATCAGTTTTAGTTCAATATCACTAAACTTTCTTTTCCCTTTTTTTTCCTATTTTGAAAAACATTTTTGAATATTTCAAATAGCTGATCTCACAACATGCCGATGTACAGGGGTCATCACCATGTCAGCTTGTGATGGACATTTTGATAAATATTTTATTTTTGTTACGGACATTTTACAAAAAAACATATCATTTTTGGCAAAATGGTTGAAATTTCAGTTCCTTAGTTATTTCTTTTTCTCAGTTCTCTGTCTGCTGGAAATGTCTTGTCAAATGATGTGTGGTTTGTCCGCAAGTTCTCTTTCTTCAACATCTTGCTGATGAGACAAATACTTGACAGAGCTCCATCCATAAGTGGTGTGATGTAGGTGTTATGTAAGGTATACCAGTAGAACAAGTACAAGCAAACTCTCTGTCTTGTCTTGCATTGCATCCTCACCTGATGCAATCATGTAGCCAACACGACATATTAATCAGACCTGACACTTTACCAGTCCCCAAGATAATTCAAACAAATGCTTTATTATTATTATTATTATTATTGAATATTTTGGATAGATTATGTACACATGATAACCAAAATACTAAATGTGCCACGGACATGGACAAGTCTGTGTATGGACATGTTGATGACCCCTGCCGATGTAGATCAGCTATTTGAAGTATTTTAAAATGTTTTCCAAAATATAAAAAAAGGCAAAGAAGTTTATAGGGATAAGGGGTACAGTCAGCTGGGGCATTAAGGCCACTGTGTCCTCAGGACATGCCATTGTTTTGAGGGGCACAAGGCCAAACTGAGGGGCAATGACGGCCATGGCCTTCATGGCCTCCCTGAAATTCCTGCCCTGGTGTCTAGAGTATATTACAACACCAACATTCACCCCTGACCCACTCCATGGTCAGAATCATTTTTTTCCTCATACATTTTGCATCGCCTCTCCCTGTCCATGCCATCTGCTGTGCACATCCAGTCTGACTCGACTGTGCCGTCTGCATTTTTCAGGAGGGTGTGTGTGTACTCGCCGGCCTGGGCTATAACGGAACGGGACCGGATGGACAGCACAAGTGGGACGCCTGTGCCAACATGAAGATGTGGCTGTTTGAGACCACGCCTCTATTCACGGGAACGATAGCCTCATTCAATATCAATACCAACGCCTGGGCGGCCAGGTCAGTGTCTCATATCAACCGTTGATCTTTCTCTGCGTCTCTCCCTGAAGCGTATCTTTCACTCAGTGCTTTACGTCAGCGGTCTCTCTATTCTGAGCTGTATCTCTCACTGTTTCCTTCCATCTCACCTCCACCACCTGTCTCTGGGTCTCGCCTCAACCATTTCTTAAGAGTTTCTTACCTCAGCCACCTGTCTTGCTGTCTGTATCTCAGGTTATTTTACAGTGCTGTAAAATGTAATGATCTACTTGGTTGCTAACTGTTAAACACAGAGTAAGGAGATGTCATTCATTGTGTATAGTAGGCAACGCTTCCTTAGAAATGAATAACCGTGCCTCCTGGCTAGCCTTCTCTCTGCCACGTCGTTAAAAAAGTCTCTCATTCCCACTGCCAGGGATAATAATGGTACGAGGTGATTGGTGCTGTGGCTCGGTGCTGTCTTGTTGCCGCACATCAAGATGGTCCTCGTTTCTTTCTTTTTGCATGTTCACGGGGGTTTCGTCCCGCTGCTCCAGTTTGCTCCCACACCAAAAGACATGTTAGGAACATGCTGTACTGCCAATGCCCTTTGTTCCCTTTTTAGTTGAAAGTGAACAAAGTTGCATTTCAGTATAGTGTAGTGCAGTGTTTCTCAACCACTGTGCCTGGGGACCTTTGGTGTGCCCCTGAGAAGGGTCAAGTGTGCCCCTTGAAACTGCTTGAAAGACAGTATTGTATTTGTCATTTTAAAAATGATTTAAACTAGTGAAAACAGCCGATCTACAAGCACACAATGCCTCGCACCACAAGGCGTTGTGTGCTTGTAGATCTGCTGTTTTCACTACTGTTGTGCGACAGCCTTGTAAGATGAAGCAGGGCTTTACTTTGCGAGGAAAAGTACAAATTTGAAACTTGGATATACAAGGTTTCTTCCCGACAGTGACAATATTTACGCCCCCGTATTATGTTGGTGTGCGCAAGGATTCTTGGGACATGAAAAGTGTGCCCATGCAAAAAAAAAGTTGAGAAACACTGGTGTAAAGATCTCTGAAACACACTTGAAAGCTGAAACTTGTTAGTGTGGTTGCCCTACAGGGACAACCAGACTATAGTACTTGGCCGACTTTATTCCATCTTCCATCGTCCTAAGTAAACCTTTTTTTATTTTGCCGCGCTACTCCTCCCACAGTTTTGGTGGCACGCACTTGGGCCATATGTCAAATAGACTGGCTTCATCGGGAAGTGCATGCGTGCATTTTGCTAAGATATACATTATATAGCTTAATTTATATAAATATATTCGTGAATTCATTTTCTCTTTTGACTTTAATCAAAAAATAAACTTTCCCCATAATATGGAGATGGCTGACATCATAGACCACATGAGACTGACACAGTATGTCCATATATGGGCTTTCCAAGATATGGGCTTAATATTGATGACATCAGGGATCTCCATATATGGGCATAAAAGGGACAAGGATTGACACAGAGATCTCCATAAATGGCCATTCATTTATTGACTTGAATGGGGAAAATTCAAATGGTAAGACGAAATTCATTTTTGAAATTCTCGTCAAACACACTTGCAATTTCCAATTGCATCTTTCTAGTTTGAAACTCAACTGCAACAGTTGCAAACATCTCAACTAGTGAAACTAGTTTCATGCAACAGTCAAAGCATTGATAACATGCCATGTGGCAATGTCAAACTAACGGTAATGACTGTTGATATTTCATGTGAATGACTCTACAACATGGCTCATCACCTAATTGGACAAAATGACTTTGTTTTTATTTGCACTGATCATTAATGTTTCCATTAATGACAATGTCCGATTTCTTGCCAGGCACCCTTATCTATAGTACTGCTGTGGTCTCTGTTGACTAGCCAGGCTTTCACCCACACTCATTTTGGCTTATTAGGCCATGTTTTTAGTGCATTTACTGCATTATAGTTTTTTCTAACTGAAAAAAGAAAAGTAGACAGTGTTAGAAGAAACAATTATGTCCTTGTCTAAAATTATTCAGTGAGAAAATGTTACTTGTAAAATTATATATACAAAGATGTCTGTATGTCCCGGATGATATTATCTAGCGGAATGTGATATGACAGATGGGGGAGGGGAGAACTAGGAAGCCTAGCTAATGAAGTGTAATAAACTATTTGCTAAATCAAGTTGGTTGCATGCAACTTTGATTATTTTTTAATTTGTTCATGTAACTGTCAAGTTGCATGGAAATGATGTTCCGTGCCGGTTGCAACCTGCAACTACTCTAGTTGTGTGAAAGTTTCACTGTGTAAAGCCAGCCTAGGTGAACTCGGATCCAAACTGGGTGAAGTGGCGGTTAGGTCTTTATGACATGTAGAATCAAAACATTGTGGTTAAAATGGTCACTGATGTAGTAGTCAGGGGACAAAGTGCAGGTTTGGAGTAAACAACATGAACTGTAGTCAACCAACAACAGGGTGAGTGTTCAACTAAATGGTGCCAAGAAAACAAGTATATCCTAGGGCAGTGTTTCTCAAATGGGGGTACGTGTACCCCTAGGGGTACGCGGGGTTACTGCAGGGGGTACAGGAGAAAATGGGAAGATGTATTTTACTGTTATATGGCTAATTGAAAACATTGACAGACTTTGTGTGAACCTGCTAATCTGAAAATTGTAAAACCAAATTACATCAATAAATTCACTTGTACAACTGTTATTGAATAGAAAGCAATGTTTATTTGCCATTATGCTGTTTTTATTTTTGACATATTGGCATTGGAACTGGACTTTTGATGAGCTTTTGATAAGCAAAATGCTGTAGTCGGGGGAAGGGGGTACTTGGCTTCACAAATCAGTATGTATAAGGGTGGTACTGCAGCCAAAAAAGATTGAGAACCACTGTCCTAGGGTGACCTGATAATGTAGCAAAGCAGTTCAAAGTGTCCTTGAGCAAGACATTGAACCCCTGCTCCCAATGAGCAGGCTGGCGCCTTGCATGATCTGCTATCGCTTTGCGAATGTATTGGTGAATGGGTGAGTGTAATGCACATTGTGAAGCGCTTTGGATGGGAGGCGTTATTGTACCATGTACCATCTATCAACAATGCAACGAGAAGTGCTACAGAGTGCTAGGGGGACGAGGTGGAGTCTGAAGACGTGAGTTTGCAGACTGCGACAGAAGATAGGGAGTGAGTCAGTTTGCTGTCTTGACTGATGGGGGAGGTCATTCCACCGTCTGGGAGCCAAGAGGGAGAACAGTCTGATAGGGGAGATGCAGAGAGGAAAGGTGGCAGGATTTGTTCCTAAGAATAAGAATGGATCACAAGATGTTATTTGCCACATTTAACTAAAGCTGGCAAAACATTGTTGGTGTTAAGCTTGTAGAAACAGTGTTTTTTGGATGTTGTTCCTAATCTTGTTATCGGGTTAGATAGTCAGAGTTGTTGTTCTTGCTTTTTGAAATGTCAGCTGCTCTTTTTGTTCTTGCTTCTAAAGAATTGTACATTATGTTTTAAATAAAACGTTTCGCGATGTGCTGGGAACCGTTAGTTTCCTCTCTGTCCACCCCACTAGTGACTGTGCGACTATGACCACCTGAATAAATCATTACATAGAATCTAGTACAATACTTTTCAATCCCCCAAAACATAGAATAGTGAATGATTTAGCACCTGAAACATAGGCAGAAGATGCACATACTGTACATGTTGAAGTAATAGCTAGAATTATTGTCTGCAATCTTAAAGGTGATACACCATGCATTTAAAAAGTATTTATGTCATATTGTTTATGTCCCAAAAACGTTTTTCAAAAGGTTTGAGGCTAAATTACCACTCCTGAATAGAGAGACTCTCATTTTTGAATGGCTCTCAGAGCATTTCAGCTGCAGTACCACCTTTGGCCTGAACTTTATTTTTTTTGATGATGACGTCACAATCGGCAGCAAATCTGGAGAGCCTGTTTTGAGAACCCGTGGGATACTTTTAACCTTCGCCTTCTCAAAACCAGAGAAAGACACAACGGTCAGAAATGGGACTTTGTGAGGATAGAAGGTGCTAGTGGGACCCCAAAAAAAGGTTTTAAAATAGGAAAAGTGAAATTTCATGGTGTATCACCTTTAAACGTCACCTAGATGGATATCAGTTAACACTGTGAGGGGAAAAAACATTTTATCTCTCCACTCTAGTCTGTACTCTGTAACTATCCTGTCTATCCTGTTTCATTCATTCTTATTTCTCTACTCTTACATGTACCTATCCTGTGTTTCATTCTTATTTCTCTGCTCTTACATGTACCTATCCTGTGTTTCATTCTTATTTCTCTGCTCTTACATGTACCTATCCTGTGTTCTGATAACCTGAATTTCCCACGGGGGATCAATTAGTTTTATCTTGGACGAAATTAGCACCCCTTTAATACCTTTTGAGGGCGTTCCTCCTGGTATGATTATGGGAGCTGCCGGTGAGATTACAACCAATTACATCACTGCTGTACTAATGATGGCAGTGAAGGAAGCAGGAACCACAGGGAGGAATATCTATACTGTCACTTCCAGAATGGACGTAAAGGTTTCCATGGCAACGTCAGTAGTTTACAATAACGAACAGTTGATTCAGGTGTCAATCATTTATACCTACCGTTTCATCTGGCCCTCCATAATTTAATTTAATAGGACAATCATTTATGCATAAATAAAAACTTTTATCTGGCCCTGCAGTAGTTTTCATAACGGCTAGTTGTGTGTGTGTGTGTGTGTGTGTGTGTGTGTGTGTGTGTGTGTGTGTGTGTGTGTGTGTGTGTGTGTGTGTGTGTGTGTGTGTGTGTGTGTGTGTGTGTGTGTGTGTGTGTGTGTGTGTGTGTGTGTGTGTGTGTGTGTGTGTGTGTGTGTGTGTGTGTGTGTGTGTGTGTGTGGTAGGAACCCATAACAAGTCTGTCTTTGTGTCCATGGTTAAACACACCTGTTTCACCACCTCACTCATCTGGACATATTGTCAAGGTACAGAGCAAGCAGTCATCCCTAAGTGTAGTCAAACTTAAAATGTCTCTCCTTGGTCGACCTACATGCTCAACGGGTCTAGTTATATTTAGGCAAGTACTACCAACTTATAATTCTCTGGCACACATTCAAGCCATTTCGATAACAAAAGGACCCAGTTACAGCATCTAACATTTATTAGATAAACATTACCTTCGTCAGGACTACAACATAGTACCTATTGTACAAAAATCAGTGTTAAGCTGACAAAGGCGACATTGTTGTGACCATGATAACAAATGTAGCTCTTTCTGACAAATGGTATGCTTGGAACAACAGTTCCAGTTTGCCATAAACAATTTGTTTAACTGTTTGAAAGGACCTGACTATTATCATAAGGTACAATAAAAGGACATATTCAGGCACACATCAACAACAGGTTTGAGTTGGAGATTAACATGGGAGTTTCTAACCCTTTTTGTGCCTATCCCGAACAAGTTCGGCTTTATTTCAATCCAATACAATGTTTTTTTTGCTATTTTACTTACCCTGAGTTGCTTGTAGAGATGTGGGTGGTCTTGGCTCGTCCTACGCTTTCCAATGAGTGATCCTAGATGGTCCAATGATTTATTCCATTGAAAATGGTTTAAAATAAAGTTTAGAGCCCCCCCCAAAAAAACTCAATCTATACTGTCGGCGGCGCGACGTATTCCGGGGTGCCTATCCCGGACTAGTCCGGGATATTTAATAAAATGAATTAATTAATCAGAGGCCTCAACGAAGCCCCGGTCTAATTTTCCATCCATGGCCGGGGCCGCGACTCTGTTTACATCGGCCCGTAATCGGGCAACGCTGCCGCACCGCGCCGCCCACTTCAATACAAACTCACATCTTTAGAGACCTTTTTCTCTGAACTGTGTTCCCAGTGCAGCGACATAGTTTTTTTGCGACTAAAATAGCTTCAGATCGGGCTTCTAAAAAATAAAGAAGCTAATAGCTAACTGTTAGCTAACTTCCTCCTCTCGTCATCCATAACAGTGGGTGCAGTGAAATCACAAGGCACTACTGCCTCTGTAGACGGATGTTATAGCCTATACAGAAATGTCTGGCACTCTAGCGGCACCTTGTGGCCCAGGCACAGTATGAGTTAACAATTGACTTTATTATTTTATTATCTTTGCTCCTCTGTACCAAAGTGTACAGTTTAAAGTCACAGAAGTACCCTCAGTTCAGTGACTCCAGTCTTCATTGTTTGCTCTTGTCTTCAGCAGTACTATGATAAGAGCAGTTATTCTTCTCAACCTTTTTAATTTTAAAGATCCCCTATCTGATAAACATTAGGCCATGGTCCCCCATTTTCTTTTTGTCGTTATGCCATTAATTCCTCACCACACACACTTTGTGTGTGTTGTCACTGCTGTTGTATCCTACTGACTCACCTGCCAGTGAGGAGCCTCCACTGGGAGGACGTAGAGCCTTCGTCCTACTCCTCCCGCCCAACACTCCCTTCTGACACGTGCTTCCCCAGCCCGTAGGAATATGTGCAGTGGTGAATATCACCGTCCCCGCCCGCCTTCCCTCCCCTGAACAATTGTATGCCAATTGTGTTTGTACAGTATAGAGTAGACGCTAAACAAAGCCGGAAGCACCACGGTGGATTCAAACTCACAACCTCTGTGGTTCTGGGCATAAATGGATAAGATCCCCATCTGTTTAAGATCTCTAAGAACATTTCTAAGGTTGGTCTGTAATTTGGTCCATAATTCCTTCACTGTAGGTGTAGAGATAAATGTTCTTGTACGTTCTCTAGTAGTGAAAATACTTGTACAGGTTATAATGGTGAAGATTAACTATCAATAATTTAGTTGGGATTTGGAACCCCATGACCCCTGGTTGAGAACCAGTTGATAAAGACCTCATTGAACTCGACTGACGGGCAGTGTCGTTCTGGAGAATCGAGTTCAGATGTTTCCTGTCATCTCAGTTGCTATGCAACAACAACTGGCAGGTGAGAGGAGTGCGAGTTGATAAGTAGCTATGGGGGAAGTTGGTAGAAAAACCCATTAAGCGCTTTTTGGTTGGCTGTCCTTGTACAGCCATGTGGAGGTAAACGGCTCTAAAAGCACCACTTTTCTGTCATCTTGCACTCACAATACAACAGAATTGTATTGTCAGCGACTGATTCTCTCGAGTGAAGTTTTTCCCTTCTGCAGTTTGTAATTAATTGGATGATTGGTTGCAATGCTTTGTGGGTCAGCTTAGTCTTTGAAACTGACAGGTTCACAACAGTATCCTTCTAGGTCATGAAATCTATCTTTTTCTCATTTCATTTGCATAATTCCACTGAGTTGTAATTAAAGCTGCATATGTCTCTACCTCACTAAACTTTAAAGACAAGCCGTTAGAGCAGGACTATTTTTAATATCAGTAGGAGTATTTGGGAGTTTTCTGGTGAAATGCTCTTTTCTGTGACTTGCATAAGGTCAGATAACAACCATATTATTCCCTCTGGAGAGAAGCAATCAGCAGTAAGTCCCACTGTGATGTCGGCACAAGCTTGTAGATTTTGTTCTTTTTGGCAAGCAATACCCTTGTGCAGTGGGGTATAAATTAAGCTTTAGGCTTCACCTCACCTCATTTGCCTCCTGTCCTCATGCACTGATCAGTGATACTGTAGATGTAAAGACAACCGATGCCTCATGTCATGGCTTGCTTTTGTTGTCTTTATTTTCCAGGCATGTGTTCAAGCGCTTGAAGTTCTTGGGCAATAAGCTCTTATCTCAAGTCCTCACGCTGGTGTTCCTGGCTATCTGGCACGGCCTGCACTCCGGATACATCCTCTGCTTCTCCATGGAGTTCATCATTGTCACTGTAGAAAGACAGGTATGTAACAGACAGACAGAGGCCAGTCTTCGAAGCGGGGATGGGTAACTTTGCTTTTGTTACGGAACAGTAATTCCTTAGGTCATGTGAGGTAAACAAGAATTCAGTGTGAAGCTCACACATATTCACAGGGCTGTTGACACATTCTAAGATATATTATTAACAGCGTGAAATCTCTCAGTTGACACACTAGAGTGTGTCCTCCAAACCCCAATTTTTCTTTCAACCCCACGAACGGTCTTAATGGTGAAGGGTGGAACTTTCAAAATGAACAAATGTGGTTTTGTTTCCATTCAAGATTTCACTTAATTATGCACAATGTTCACTGATACAATTTCCTACCTCATGCAACTTTCATTAAGTATAATAAAATGTTCCAGTTCTGTCACTACAATGCTTGCATGAGGAGTTCAGTTACATGTGAGGCTCATTTGATTAACAGTTTTCAGGTAAGCTCCCTGTCTCTCATGCCCTTGAGGTTCTGGTGTGTAGTACATGCACACGCTGCGGACATTATTTTTGTACAAAGGTTCCATTGTTCACCTTTAAAGATGACTAATTATTTTGGATTTAAGCAAATCGTGGATATTTCATTTTGGATGGTAAATGCTTGGATAGTGCTACAGTTAAATAATAAACAGCTTACTTGCTGCTTGGGTCATTATGAATTAAAATATAGCATGGCATAATGTGAACCAATAATGTTCCAAAAATGATGCCTTTTGCTTCTAAAGTGTTTGTGTCAGAGGTTAATGTTAACATCAGAGAAAGCTGAATATGCACTGCTGACCTGTTAAAAACAAGTTTGTGAACTAATTTGATTTAGGCACAGAGCGACAACTGGATATACTTTGGTCGGAGGGAATAATTCTACTTGTGTTTCTGTGGGTAACGTTCTAGAGTGATCCTTTACACAAAATGCTTGACATTCCAGTTGTCCATGGTTGCTCTAGAGATGAATGGCCAAGCCAGATTTGCAACACACGCTGCAATAGACACATTTCTCAATGTATCTAAAATTGAGACACATTGTCTGAGAATTAATCATTTGACTTTAAAATCCAACCTTGGGAGATGGCTTAAAGCAAATGGCTTGTAAGTGACCTGCTCAATTTGTCACTGCTCTCATTTTTATTCATACACCGTAATTGTTTTGTATTCTGTACCATGTCTACCTACCTGTATTGACATTGTTATAGATCACTGATTTTAACGACCTGCTCTGAGACTACAGCTGAAAATTAGCTCTTTTCTAACTCAGGATCATTGATGTTAATGTGAAAACTGAAATGTTGGATAATGCGCACTGTGACTGGTAAATAAATAATTAACTTTAAGGCTGAATCCGCTGTAATCAAATATTACCATTGTTATATTTGAGTACCAAAACAGTGTGTCTGTGTGTGTGTGTGTCTGTCTCAGGCCCAGGCGCTGATAAGGGACAGTCCATCGCTGACCAAACTGGCCAACAGTCCTGTGTACCCTCTCATCTACATAGTTCAACAGTTTATCCACTGGCTCTTCATGGGCTACCCTCTAGTAGCATTCTGCCTCTTCACCTACGACAAATGGCTTAAGGTACCTCACCACACACAGTATAAGAATACACACATGGGCTAGGTCTGCACATTTTATTTTTCTATTTGTTTTCTCCACAATTTATTTGTGATACCATAATCTGGGGGGAAAAATTAACCACTTTCAACCTTGTGTCCCTATTTTGAGACTGTCATTTATAGGCAAACATTTAAATTTATAATTTTACAATCTAATCACAACAGAGCACAAAAGGTTTAAAGCACTGGACGGATGTCTCCTCTTTTTCTTTTTTTTCTTTTTTTTATTCAGTGCAAACAATTCAACATCACAATGATAATACATTCCCAGTGCACTTTTTTTTTTCTCAAGCTGCCGACAGACAGTCCACAAAAACAACACAAAACAAAGCAAAACAGACAATGACTAAACTTACAAAGTAAACAAAAGACAAAAAGACAAACCAGAACGGATGCCTCCTCTGAAACACATGGAGTCTCAAGCTGCTTCTTTGCACCTGCCATTGAAAACCTTCACTGGGAGGGCGTAATGCGTGCAGAGGAACATGCTATGCCCTGCACATGCTATGCCCCGCCCCCAAAAACACTAATTGTGTTTGTTGAAGCACCCGGCCATGCCGGAATCAAGGGGACTGCCCATAAGTCCGAAGGTTCATTAGTCCGAAGGTTCATTAGTCCGAATTTAGTTAGGGTTACTGAGGTTAAGGTTAGGGTTAGAGTTAGGCATAGTATTCTTAACAAATTCGGACTAATGAACCTTCAGACTAATGAACCTTCGGACCAATGCCATGGCACCGGAATCAAAGTACAAGCTTCACCCCTGTGCCACCCGTACACCAGAGTTGTACAGTTATGATATTTTACAACTTGGTATGTTTGCTTCACTGAAATATTGCCTTTTCATTAGCGCCCACTTTAAAGATTCGTTTTTTGGGGCTTTTATGCCTTTATTTGATAGAACAGTAGACTGACAGGAAACGGGGAGAGATGGGGAGTGACACGCGGCAAAGGCCGTCCGGATCGGGAATCGAACCGGCGACGTCGCCAGCCATCCATGCCTATGTGGCAATGGCTATGTGGTATGCACCTGGACCAGTAAGCCATCGGGCGCCGCAGTAGCTCACTCCTCATCATCCACTGCTGTCTGAAAACCTCTGCCCTAGCAAATTTCTTTGTATTACTACTTTGCCTAGTATTTAGAGACCGATGCTAGTTAGATTATCCAGATGTACTGATTAAACATTCATACTGGACAATTATCATTACCTCCTAAGAAACAAAGCAACATGGTTGTTTATGCTTGTGTGAGGAAAAAACATTTCAATTAATTGATTTCTGTCCCCTCTGTTTTCCAGGTGTATTCGTCAGTCTATTTCTGCGGTCACTTGTTCTTCTTGGCAGCCTATTTAAGCATACCATACCTCCGTAAGGCACTGGTGCCCCGGAAAGAACGGACTGAGAAGAAGGAGGACTAAACTTCTACCTGGTAAACAAATTATAACAAACCACCTGTTTTGCCAAGGTGATTTTTACACTACCAAATCCCAGTCCAACGTAAATTGATTGCTCGGATGAAACCAGAACGTTTTCATTGATTGATTGAATACTTTGCTAGACAGCACAAGGTACAGTCAGACATTTGAGTTCTGTGTTTAAATTATGAGTTCCTGAAAAGCCCAAAGGCTTGCAGAGTGGCTCAGTGGTTAGTACTGAAGCCTCACAACAAGAAGGCTCTCTGAAGACTGTCGCATGTTCTCCTCATGATCACATTTTACCCCAGGTACTCCAGGTTCCTCCCACCGAAACACATGCATGTTAGGGACATACTCATTGCCAAGGCCCTTGACCAAGAACTGGATCTGTTCCCTCAAGCCAGTTCTCCGACACAGCAGCGGAAGAAGTCGGAAAGCGTCTGCAGTCGCAAGAGACGTTTGCTGTCGATATCGCCGTACCGACGGATCAGAACCCGTCGATGAACAACTGAGCATGTTCAGTCGTTTGCCTTTCCGACTAGCCGCCGGCAGTGATGAGGGGCGGAAAAAACCCACTGTAGAGTGGACCTGTAGTCTGCTACTGGTGCAGAAGCCAAGTCTAAAAAGCCAGAGACATTTGCCCGTCGCACATTTGAACTAGATTTATTCTCAATTTCAATTCTCAATTCCTCTACTGTATATCAATTGATCAACTCCAAAGCTAGCACTAGCACTAATGCTCTGTGTTCATGTTTGCGTCCGAGCTGAAAGTGTTGCCAGATTCTGCGAGTGAAACAGGTGACCAGGTCTATGAAAACAAGACCAAAAGAAGCGACCAGTTTCACCACTTGAGCCCTATTACTTTAGCTATTTTCTAAAAGAATCTTGAAAGCAAGCCCAAATAAGCAACTACACTTCAGAAACAAGCCCAAACTAAAGCAACCCTTAACTATGTTCTTGTTTTCCTGTAAAGTCGCTTATAATGAGCAGACCAGGCAACACTGCCAGGCCAGCGTTGCAGGCTACTGAGGTGTCATCCGAATGCAATGTTCCGTCCCCCGAGAGCAGACTGCAACATACTAGCAGTTTGAAGCAGTTGGAAGTAGTCTGTTTGGTGGAGAGACACCTTTAGCGTTGCTCAGTAGCTGCCCCACTGTTCCATATAGTTAGGATGGGACGAATTCTGCGTTAGGATGGGACAAATTCTGCGTTGTGTAAATGAGACAAACCAAATTTAAGTGAGTAAATTGTATCAATATGTTCAGTATTCTTTAGCTAGTCCTGTTATTTAAGTATGGTTTTGATGTGAATTTAATTTAGTTTTCTTTTTTTGCTTTACGGGTTATGTAATGTTTTGAATGTCACTCTGTTTTACACTCCAGGTCGCTAGCTGATTATCCACCCAGGATGCATCTGAAGGGAACTGTCTTAAACAAGGAACAGATCAGAAAATATTTTAAGGCCTTTAGTAATATATATTATATGTCAGTGTAAAATAAAATTCTTTCTATATATTTTTTTGTGTTTAAAAAAAATGTGGGTGGGAGTTTTTACAAACATTGGGAGAAAACGTTTACAGGAAGTGACCGTTGTGCCACATGGGTAATCGTGAGCCAATCAGGGGTGATTTCCTGTTTTTATTTTGTTAATTTCTTTCTTTTTTTGTATGTGGGCGGGGCACAAAGAACTTGAGAGGCTGAAGTATTGTGTACACAAAGTTTTGCACTTGCCAGTCACGGGTTTTGAGTCAGTCGGTAATGACTCTTTGTAATAGTTTTGTTCTGTTTTATTTCCCTCTGTGTCTCTAAACTCATGTGCTCCCCACAGTCACTCATAGTGAACCTTAACAGGGCAAAAGGTTCAGGCACAACAAAAATGTATTTGGCACTTTCAGATGTAATAATAATGACGTGCATTTTCTTTGCTTGTTGGAGAAGTAAGGACTGCTGCTCTTGACGGGGAATGGTAATACTGGGGATGGGATTTGTGGCACTCACTCACAAACGAAACACTGTAAAACAACACTGTATACTAACACTCAACAACTCCGCTCGAAAATGGCCTTGTATTTCAATGAATGTTTATACATTTATCCTGGTTTTCATTTGATTTTCATTTTTTTGTGATGAGAGACTTGATTTTATATAGCTATTTTAGGAGGTTTTATGAAAAACAAAACAAAAAAAACAAGTACATTTTGTAGCTTTGGATAAGATTCCATCAAAGGGTTTTTCATTGTACATGTCCTGTTAATCCTATTTATAGGTACTTTTCCTGCCAACCACCTTAGAATCTCTGTTTACTCTTTGCTCCTCATATCTCGTCTCTCCTACAATAGGCCTCAGCCCTCACTTGCACTGATCTGAAAGAATTGATCTAACTTAACTCTGCAGTGGTTTACATAGACCATAATGCCTTGTGCTTCAACATAACACTGCTTGCTGGCCTAAATGTTCACAAGATGCAAAACCATAAGATGGGCATGTTTTTAGATCGATACCTTTCAGTTTTTGTCACCTTTCCCCACCAAACAAGATGTCTCAAAAACGACTTGCTGTGATGGAATTTGCTGTGCACCTTCATGCTCCCTGGATGATGAACTGTACTGATTTTGGTCAGATTGCCATGATATGTGCTGAGTGCATTCATGTCCCATAGATGATGAACCCTACCATTTGAGTGACCCCATCAACTTTATGCCACTCTGTCCAAAATGTAACGCAATATCACCTTTTTTTCTTTCTTTTTTTTTGAGTTCAGGGCTCTAAGGTTGCAATGTTGGTGCATTCAAACCATTGTGGTCCAGCACCGTGGCTAGGGGGTTCTAGTAGGGCTTTTGGACTTAAGGTAATGCTAAACTAGGATCTGGTCTATGTAAACCACAAATACAATTGTTTTATGTACAGTACTTGCATTCATGTACATTTTAAGTGACCATTGATTCTTATTTAACTACTCCATACTTCACTCCCAATACAATTATACTCCTGGATGCTGCCTAGTTAAAGCAGCTTTTCTTCTGATCATTTGGAGCTTCATTTAGAGCTTCAGTTGCATTTCTAACCGGGCACGTCATCGCTGGTTGTTATGGAAGAGAAGGCATCTCTGTCTCCTATAACCACCCAATCCAGGGATTCGAACCCCCATCCCTTGGGTCACATTATATAACCTCTTGATGACCACTGCTCTCCAGACTCACTCACTTCTTCTCATTTCAGATCTACACAAATTGGGGCTGAAGCTGTTTTGGGTATCTGGGGGTCGTCTACTATATTTAACTGGAGATCATAAAACATTTAATTATGTCCACCTTTTTGTATCGAGTGATTTTGCACTGTTTCATTATGCTTAATATCATCAAGGATGCTCTGACCCTTCATCTTTTTTTCTTTTTTTTTTTCAATATAAGTTGGTATGAATATAGACTGGATCATCTCATCTCGCCATGGGAAGGATTTTCTATTGGGCCTGCATGGTCTAGTCTTGAGGCACAGTATGTGAAGGGAGAGCCTGCCACAACTCTGCTTCCCCTCTAAAAAAAGAAGGGTTTCATTAAAAAATGTTACGTTTTGTTATTGTTTGGGTGTCTGTATAGGGGTACTAAAATGATGTGATGATATCTACGAAAAAAGTAATCCATAATTAAGCAGAGAGATTGTCATATATTTAACAATTCTGAAGCTATATGCTGTATGTATGTAGCCTGCGAGCACGTTAAATCTTTTTTTCTTCCTGATGGATCAAATGTTTTAATGAAACCCTTCGAATGCAGAGACGTGTTGCATCTCATTGTAGCAGCAACCCTGATTTTAATATTTATACGTTACATCAGTGATTATGAATTGATGTAAAATAATTGTTTCAAGAGACTACTTTTTTGCCTTATTGCTACCAAATGTAAAATAGGAAAAGGAAAATAAATGGGGTGGGGGGGTAATTTTAAATACATTTTGTAATGTTCATTAAAATGCTGGATTTAAAAGAAACGAGCAGTGTTTGTGGCTTTTTGACTTGTGATTTCTCATGGTGCGAGAAATTTCCCGTGCACGTGTGTTGCCCTCCATCTGTTTGACAGGAGCATGGGGCAAGAGGTGCGATATGACTGTGGCGTAAAGTAACCAAGTACATTTACTTAAGTACTGTACTGCAGTGCTATTTCCAATCTTCTCTGCTTTACTTCTACTCCACTACATCTCAGAGGCAAATAATGTAGCATACTTTTACTCCACAATGTTTTTAAAACTTTAGTTACTATAGTATAGTTACTTCATATATTTTAGATTATTAGGCTTATTGAGTGGTGGTCTCACCGCCACTCCTGTAATCAGGTTTCACAATGCCGTGTCCGTATGTATGTATGTATGTCTGTCGCCTGTCATACCTCTCCTGACCACACACGTTAAAGGAGGGGCGCTATTGAGCAGGCAGACTCAACACACTCTCTCTCTCTCTCACACACACACACACACACTGTAGACACACACGACTATTTTTATTTGACCACCACTCAGTTCACAAGGTGTGATTTTGTATCACATACAGTATGCCACTTCAGCCCTATATAGCTACATTTCGGCCATTTGAAAATTATCCATCTACAAATTAGCCGCATTGTGAGCTTGCTAAGCTTGCGAAGATTTTTATACATTTGAAAACTTGAAATGGGACATTCTGCAAACCAGTAGACTACTTTCTGCTTTTGGTATTTTTAGTACATTTTGATACCAATACTTTTGTAGCCTACTTTTACTCAAGTAGTCTACATTTTGAATTCCAGACTTTTACTTGTAATGGAGCATTTCTACATTGTGGAACTGGTATTCAATATTGATACCTTTACTTAAAGTAAAGAATGTGAGTGTAGTAGGATACTTCTTCCACCCCTGCGTTATGACGTCATTTTGCAGTCTGGGCAGTGTATAGATGCTAGAGGTGGCAGCAGTGGCACTGAAATGTAGAGGGACCCCATCCATCCATCCATCCCGTCGTTTATCACAAATCAGTGGGGAGGGATGAAAATGAACGTGCCGAAATGAATCATTCCGTTATAGGTCTGACTCGCCTCCACGGCTCCACCTCACATGCATTCAGCGGAGTGGAGGGGGGGAAACAGCAAGAACAGCAATTTGGCAGGATCGAGCTGGTTGGCGAGGGCCAGAGAGAGAGAGGCAGTGGAAAAAGTATTCAAATGATTTACTTAGGTAAAAGTATCAATACTGCAATGTCTGAAACTGAAATTGCAATGTAGACATAGGCTACTGTTACAAGTAAAAGTCAGGACTTATATTTGGCATCAAAATATTAAAAGTACACAATGTTTAAAAATAGCAGATCTACAAGCTCTCAAATTAAGCCTTGCAATGCGACTTGTGAGCTTGTATAGGCCTATGGGCTATTTTCAAACAGCCAAGGTATAGTCTAACATAGGGCTAATTAAGTGGTTTGTTTTATAATAGGACTATTGTAATTTATATTTAGGCCTATAATATAATATGTGCAAAGTAACGTTGGCAAATAAATGTAGAGGAATAAAAGTACAATACTTGCATCCGAGATGTAGTGGAGTAGAAGTCTTGGAAATTGGAAACAGTAGTACGAATGAATACTTCAGAATTGTACCTGAGTAGGCCTACAGTACTTAAGTAAATGTACTTAGTTACTTTCCAGCAGCAAGAAGGACGCAGTGTGGGCGGGTAGAGAAACGCCGAAAGGGGAGGGTTCGGTTTGGACGCCCAGCGTAATATTCCCCCCTCCTCCTCCATCATCATACGAGCAAACCGAAAACAAGGGCATCTCTCTCTCTCTCTCTCTCTCTCTCTGGATCTTCCGTCCTCAGCCTTTTCATTAGTCCAAGAAGTGCATCGTTTTTACGAGCATCATCGCACTAACTACAGCAGAAGGACAGTTGCGTCACCTGTGGTCTGGTGTGTGTGTGTGAGTGAGTGAGTGAGTGTGTGTGTGGGGGGGAGCCAGGGGCGTGAGAGAGAGCAGCGGATGCTGCGAGGAGAGCGTCGGGTACCGAACGCAGCATCATCATCATACTCGCCACGGTAATGTGAAATCCACAACGTCTATTTGCTGTTTTAGCCGTTATACATGATGTCTGTCTGTGACATTCTTAACTCCTTGCTTGTATGTGATCAGAATGTTGATAAAGCAGGGTGACATAAACGCTTCGCATGTGATGTCTGGGCAATAGTAAAATATTGAAAATCGATTGATTATTGTCGCATTGCTATAGCCTACGCACGTATGTATAGCTTTATAGTCCTGAATTCCACCGATATAAGGAATCCTGCCTGACCAGCCTTTGCACTGCATTTCAGAGCGTGCGGGTTGAATTCATATGCAGGGATCGTTTATACATGTCATGTTAACCCACTTAATAGACCGTTTGTCAGCCTTCTGATTGGTCCCTGAGACTCCCTGACTGGCCAACCAGAAAAAAACATTCACTTTTTGCTATCGGGGGTGGAGTTTGTGCAGTGGAGAATGTTGCTTCAGCCTTTCAAAAACTGTCCGCAGTGCGCGACACGGAGATCGGCCGGTACGGTGATAGCGACGGCAAGCGTCAAGCGATCTCGCTCATCATAACGAATAAGCTTCAACAAACTAGTTCACATGTACCTTATCAATGGTCTAAGAGTCACGATTGGGTACATATAATTTAAATGGGCAGAATTACGAAAAGCCAGCCTATTATGTGAGGAGAAACATTCTCTCTGTCCTCTTCCTAGTACCCAAGATGCAATGCGCTTCTCTTTCTATCTCTGATCCAGAGGATTAAACTAATTAAAACATTTATTTTTCGGGGGAAAACTACTGTTTTGCTATGTAATTACTGTACCTTTTTCTTCCCTTTTTATTAATATCACGTAGATGTGTTTTTTGTGGTACTTTATATAGCTGTAATGAGGCTATGAAGGGAAAAAAAATCGCATCCACTACCACTATAAAAGAATCTGCAAAGAGGATTCTGTCCCACTGGGATTAAACAAATTAAAACATATATTTTCGGGTAAATCCCCTGTTTTGCAATGTAACTACTGTACCTTTGTCTTCCCTTTTTATTAATATCACCTAGGTGTTTTTCCTTTGGTACTTTATATAGCTGTAATGAGGCTTTGAAGGGAAAAAAAATCCCATCCACCTCCACTATAAAAACAATCTGCCCAGGGTTAATGTCCCATCATAGTAACAGGGCAGAATGGGGCGGGATTTGCAAAAGGGTTTATTCATCTTGAGGTAGGGAAAGTATAGCCTATGTTGCAGCCTAATGGAAATTCTCGTCGCCATATGTCACCTGCTGACTCTATGGGATTCTTAGTTGTTGTGTCAGGTGCAGCTGCATTTTTCCTCCACACCACAATATAGGTGTGAAAACACACACACACACACACACACACACACACACACACACACACACACGACCAGGTGCGTGCATGATGCTCCATCCATGCAGATGAAACCAAAACTGCACACACATTACATTTTCGTTTTGCAGGAATGCGCTATATAACCACAAGACAATAGCATAGCTACAGTATAGTCCGGGAGAACAGGATATTTCTAGATAAAGCATTCCTTCATGCTGTTGGATTCAGTGATGCCTCGATTTGAGTCAGAGAGTATCACCCAGCTATGCTCTTCCATTATGGAGCATATGGCCCGTATGCAAATGATTTGACACAGTGCTTTCCTCAAAACACATGTATATAGACATGATAGACACACATATACTGTAGTGTGTGTGTGTGTGTGTGTGTGTGTGTGTGTGTGTGTGTGTGTGTGTGTGTGTGTGTGTGTGTGTGTGTGTGTGTGTGTGTGTGTATATACATATGTGTACAATACATATGTATGTTTGTGTGTGTGTGTGTGTGTGTGTGTGTGTGTGTGTGTCGTGTGTGTGTGTGTGTGTGTGTGTGTGTGTGTGTGTGTGTGTACACACACACACACACACACACACACACACACACATACATACATATATGTATGTATGTATGTATGTATGTACAGTATGTTTATGTATAGCCTATGGTAATAATAATATAGTCATGAAAAACTCTTGACATTTCTTCAACCCTATAGGTTTGATTTTTGAGTCCGTCTCTCTTCTCCGCCCTGCCTATGTTGTTATGTTTCTATTACTTCCTGCAGCATGCTACTGTATTCATCTCTGTCTCTCCTGTTCCTCCCCCCTCTATCCTCTCCTCCCTCAGATGGACAGAATGAATTTTCTCTCCTTCCTCCTCCTTTGCTTGACTTCGGTTGCCGCTGGCAACAAAGGTCAGTTCCTCCTCCTTTTTTCTGTCAATTGTTGTGTCAGGCTATTGTTGGATGAATATGTTATTTTTCTATCGCCATGGCAGCATAACTACCTGTGTACGTGTACGTCTGAGCAATGAGCTGTTGTCTTCTCATTTGGAAACCATTTATAGGCCGTATTTACTGCTTACATGGCATAAATACATCCCACGTTACAGTACATACACCTTGGAGAATGCCACAATTGCCACGTCCATCTATTGTGCACCTCTGTCTGTATCCTTCCATTTTGACGTATGTTGTAAGTGCACCGCGAGGAAGTCCCTCGCTGTGTGTGTCTCCTGCAACGTGTCTGTGTGTGCTTGTGTCATCAGTATTGTGGACAGTCGAGGAGATGACACATCTTTTTTCTCCACTCTGTGTCAGATTTATGATTATAGATAACAGTGCCAGTGATTCAACATCATCGCCCAAATTATTATCACACAATGCAGGAGAAGGAGACTGTGTGTGTGTGTGTGTGTGTGTGTGTGTGTGTGTGTGTGTGTGTGTGTGTGTGTAGGGGGGTATCGGAGGAGAAAGGGAGGCGACGCAGAGAGGCGACGAGGGCGTACAGAGAGAAAGAGAGGGTGATTGAAGGAGAGACGGAATGACACAAAAACACAGGGAGACAGAGAACAGGAGAGACGGGGAGAGACTGACACGAGAAGAAAGAGAGAGGGAGAAAAGAAGAGACGCGGATACAGCATGTGACAGGTTGAGAGGTGGCCAGGCAGGGACTAGGCAGGCGTGTAGACACAGTTTGATGATGAAGAAATGGACGGATAAGGAGAAATTGGAGCAGGTGGTTGTGTGTGTGTGTGTGGGGGGGGGGGGGGGTGCGTTTGCAAGATCAGGTGACACCGGAGGGGGGGGGGGGGGGGGGGGGGGGAGAGGGAGTGCTTGTGTGTGTTGGAGGAAGGAGTGAGGGGGGGGAGGGGGGGGGGCGTATGGAGTGAGGGATGGAGTGAGGGATGTTATGTAGAGCAGTGGTTCTCAACCTGTGGGTCGGGAGTCATGATTAGCTTATGTGAAACATTGTTTTCTCACCCTGTTGGGTGTAACTACATGCCCACAACGCCTCGCGTTTGTTGTGAGCATATTAGATCTGCTATTTTCACAATAAAACCATGTTAAACAAAACATAATGCCTCAAGTCTTACAACTTCAAGTGCTCATCAGGGTGGGGGGGTTCCCCAGTTCAAATATGATCATTTTGGGGGTCACGGCCTGAAAAGGTTGAGAACCACTGATGTAGAAAGACAACAGTGACAGAGAGAGGAGGCGTGAGTGAGAGAGAGAGAGACAGAGAGAGGGCAATGAAATGCGGATGCCTCTCAATCTGTAATAATCCACTGCTCTGATGCTCAGATTAACTCTATATAAAGGAGGGATGGAGGGATGAGTAGTGGACAGAGGGTGGGTGGGTTGATGGATGAATGGATGGATAGATGGATGGAGGTGGTGGTGGTGGACAGATAGGGAGATAAATGACCAAAGCATGGAGAGAAGCAGAGGGGAGGAGGGGAGGGCATCAGCTCGGACCTTGAGGAAGGATGAGTGTTTGTGCCTGGGGGGAAGAGTCTTCCTGCAGTGCCCCCTGATCCTGTCCCTGAACCAAGCTGTCTCACACACAGCAAACTCCTCAGTTTTTATTTAGCCGAGTACGAGTACATAAAAATGGACCAAGGGCTTCCCCAAATAAATTATTGAAACAACAGTAGACAAAACCAAATGGACCCTTACGGGTCTAGTGTACAAATGGAACCAAATGGACCCTTTCTTAACTGAAGAGAATACGAATGGAACACATTTTTGACTAAGGGCTTCCCCAACTAAATTATTGAAACCACAGTAGAGAAAACCAAACTAACTCAGAATGTACAAATGGAACCAAATGGACCCTTAACAGGCCTGTAACTGAAGAGAGAATACGAATGGAACGCATTTTTGTTCCATTTTTGTACTCTCAGTGTTAAATTAACACTGAGGATGTTGCTGCGCTGCGCATACAGTCCAAGTGAGCCCCAGTCATTCCTTGGTTGTGTTCTCTAGAGAAGCTCAGAATGTCACTGTGGCAGTGAGCATAACAGAGTAATTGCTCAACACAAGTGTCCGCGGTGGTTCTGTTTCTTTTCTTCCCCTTTCCGTGCAGAAGGCAGCAGACTCAGCAGTTAGTGTTGCTCTGCGCCGTTAAAGGAGACGGGAAGATGTACTGTGGCTGAGCGGCTGCTCGCCGGGCCTTTTGTTTTGCTCTTTGATTTTCGCAGTGTAAAATTGTCATCCTTCTAGCTCATTAACTTGGCCTTTGATCATTCAACACACAGCAGAGGGATGAATAATTAATTTGCAATTAAAGGTGAATTTGCAGCGAAACAACTGCCATTTGATTTTGACGTGCACATATTTTTTCTTTTCTCTGTGTACGCCTGTGAGGTTTGGCGGCGCCCATGGCAGGCAGGCATAGTCATGGCTGATTGATATGTGCAATATAGCTCTCTGTGATAAGGTGAAATCTGACTTGGTTTTAATTATTCTGTCAGCCAGCAAGGTGTGTGGTGTAGCAGAGAGTGTGTGTGTGTGTGTGTGTGTGTGTGTGTGTGTGTGTGTGTGTGTGTGTGTGTGTGTGTGTGTGTGTGTGTGTGTGTGTGCGTGCGTGCGTGCGTGCGTGCGTGCGTGCGTGCGTGCGTGCGTGCGTGCGTGCGTGCGTGCGTGCGTGCGTGCGCTCATGTGTGTTTCTGTGTGTTTCTGTCTGCGTGTGTGTATGCGTGTGTGTATGCGTGTGGCATGTGTGTGTCATTAAATTGTGTTTGTGGTCACTGGTCACACACATAACACACATGCATACGTGTGTGTGTTTCTCCAGTCATGAGATGCACACATAGTCACTCTGTCCTCTGCCATAATGGGGGCTGTTAAAAATAGACTCGTTTGTTCTTCTCTAATTGCTTCGTTTAACCCAAAGCCTCTCTGCTGGTCTCTCTCTCCGTCTCTCCGTCTCTCTCTCTGCTTCCTATGTTGCTTTTCAGCCAATAAGCACAAGCCATGGATCGAGACGGAGTACCAAGGGATTGTCATGGAGAATGACAACACGGTGCTGCTCAATCCCCCACTCTTTGCCCTGGACAAAGACGCTCCCCTGCACTATGCTGGTAACAATGCACATACACTTGGCCAACCTATCAGTGTGTCTCAGCCTGCTGGGGACAGGATCCAAAAGTGGGCCGTGGGATGTTCTGATAAGGGCTGTTGGACGATGAGCCACCGTATATATAATGTACTGCAGTGGTTCTCCACTGCTTTAATGTAAAGGAGCTCCGGTTTGATGTGCATTGGGCTGCGAACTTCCAGTTGATACGTTTTTCTTTATCTTTGACCCCAATCTACACTGTTTTTTTGAGTGATTGATTGATTTAAAGAATACTTTATTAACAATACAGACAGTGAAAGGTTATGCTAAAAGGATATAACACTTTCCATTTTGGTCAATTCTACTCACTTCATCAGTAATACATATAATATATACAATATAAATATAATACACTACTAAACATTGGAATAAAGCTCAGTAGAATCATAAGGTATATTTACAGAGAAAGAATGGTCAGAGGATGCTACTATCAAGGTGTTCAAGGAGATAAACTATGTTCACTTGTATTTTGAGGACAGGAATTATCTTTGAGCTGGTTTAGAGTTTTAGTATAGAACTTTTATGTCTTTCGAAAGTCACCACTGTAGATAACCTTGTCCTTTTCATTCACAACCACCTGACTTACATTGATCCTATAGCAGCTTACATTTATGTCATATTACGGTGCACCTTACAGTATTTCCCCCAGTATGTACAATATGTCATGAGGAAAACATCAGTTTCCATTAGGAGGACTCTGAGTTGATGTTTAACCACTTGAAACCCATCATCCATATTCCAAATGGAACCAAATGAACCTGTTAATACACTGTCAGAGTTAAGGGGAGACCTTGAAATTTGACAGTTTGAGAACCACTGGTGTAGGAGGTCATACCTGAACACAAAAAAAAGGCATTATTCAAAAATAGCCACAAATATTGGAGCTACCGTGTGCGACAGTGTGCTTACAGATGAAGAGGCACAGAAATGGCTCCTGAGGAAAATAGGTCAAACCCAAAAACCCAGCCCTTCTAGTGCTTGGCGTCGGCAATATTTGAAATATATTTAGCTTTCATTTGGCCCAGGTGGTGTGGCTGCAAGAAGACACTGTAGCTAGCTGACCATTGTAGAGGGAGCGATATTTATATCTGTTTGGTGAATGGTGATGTACTGTACTTCATCATAAAACACGCACACCACAACACACACGATCCACATGCACACAATCTTCACTTGACCGCATTCAGACGGAAGGGGTTTATCTATTGCGGAGGCACCGTCCATCCATCGAAAACCAGGATATTCCTTCAGGAATTCTAAATATTAGAAGCCATGAAATCAATCATGGCCGCGACTATTTTTAGACAGTCCGACAGACTCATAGTGTAATTCAACCTCCTCATTGGTTGGATCTGTCAGCGCAGCAGCATTTGTGCTCTACTCTGCATACTGAAATAAGATTATCACGTCTGCTTGGGAACACTTTGAGTCCATTCTGTAGAGTATTCATTGTCCGTTTAAATTAGAATGGATCCACTAGGGGTGGGCGGGGCGGAGGGGGGTTCTGTTCACATTGATTGGGTTCATTTCATCCATAGAAGGTGCTGTTTGGCTTAATAAATGTCATTCTGTTCTATTTCTGTCAGGATGGTTTTGCAAAGACAAATTAAGTGCTACTTCATGGAACTCTCCAGATATTTCTGCGTATTTCCAAGTAGGGCCGGATGGTATTGACAAAAGCTTGTATTGTGACACATGCAAGCAGCCGTTTGTTTTGAAATCAATTCATTTTCAATCCCCTCGTGCAACTTGATTTATAGGTCAGGGACTCCTCTAGAACAGTGGTTTTCAACCCTTTTCATATCAAGGTCCATTATTTATTCTGGTTTGGAGTCACGGACGAGCATTTGATGAGATTTTGCCTCTCAGACGAGAGTGTAAAACTAAACTCAAGAGTTAAATTATTGTTAAACATCTACATTACTTAATTTACAAGAAGTCTACACAGTTACAGAATTTGGTTGCCAACTCTCCATTTAGCAAGGGACCACCTGGAGGGTCAAGGTGGTGGTCAAGGACCACTGGTTGAAAACCACTGCTCTAGAATAAAATAGAACTCTGTTCTTTTGTTGTTGTTTTTCTTTTCTTTTCTTTACAATGAATGGCATAGGGCCAGTACTCACACAGTATTCACCAACAGCCATCTCCAATGATTTACATCCCTCACACTGCTGCTGTCTTCATCCTGCCAACCTCAGGGGAGATCTGCGGCTTTCGGGTCCACAATGGTCCATCTGGTTCCGGCTCGGTCCAGTTTGAGGCGGTGGTTCTGGACCGTTCCACCGGAGAGGGCCTGGTCCGCTCCAAGGAGCCTCTGGACTGCGAGAGCCAGCGGGAACACAGCTTCACCATCCAGGCCTACGACTGTGGAGAGGGCCCGGATGGAGTCAACAGCAAGAAATCACACAAGTCAGTTTCTCACACAGACTACATTATTTCTTTCACTTAATTCTTTAGACATGACAGCAGAGAGACAGGAAACCGAGGGCAGAGAGAGGGGGGAAAGACATGCAACACGGGTCTTCAGCTTGAGTCAGACCTGGGGATGTTGCAATTATGTTGTCAACACAAAGATTCAGTCAGCTACTGACTGGCTCCTCCTGTCTAAATCATTTTTAATGGCTTTTTTCTTCTTCTTTATTGGAAGCCTGTCAACAAGCTTTATTGTCAGCCTACGCTATATTAGAGATAGGAACTCTTTTTTAAAAGTGTGTTTTTAGGTCTTTTCCAGTGTTTTGGTTGAGCGTCCATGGCACCCCAAGCAACTCTGCTTTGAGGTCTCCTTTTTACACCCCCACACCCACTCCTAACTCTCAACTCATTTGAATATTTATCCAGGGATAGTGGTCCATTGACAATTTAGGTATGTATCTTATCTTCGTTCCTAGAAGCTAAATAGCAAAAGAAAACCCACTTGCCAGAGTCATCCACTAAGCAGCTCTGTAGGTATTGTTCTTTTAATAACTGTGTTTGCTAAGTATTTCCCATGGCGTTTTTTCCCTCCACCATGTAAGGATGCACGCGAAGTGCTGCAGGATATGTACTCTGCATATCATCACAATAGAACCTCCCTTCATCTCCGTATCTCACCACCTCTCTCTCTCTCTCTCTCTCCACTCATCTCTGCCACCCTCAGGGCCACGGTGCATGTACGTGTGAATGACGTCAACGAGTTTTCCCCCGTGTTCGTGGAGCGCCGCTACGAAGCCTCGGTCCCCGAGGGCCGCCTGTTTGATCGCATTGTGCGAGTGGAGGCGCTGGATGCCGACTGCTCCCCACAGTACAGCCAGATCTGCTTCTATGACATCATCACTCCCAACGTGCCCTTCGCCATCGATAACGACGGTGAGACAGTGTTCACTTCTTTGTTATTATTATTATTAGCATATTTAAATGTCTCCTGTGTCTTTTCACTGCACAGGGAAGAGAGAAGGCTAAGGGACACATTTAAATGTACAAATGCAAGGCAGTGATAAAGGATGCCATGGGATTTGACCCCATGACCTCATGATCAGTAATGTGCCTACACAGCGTGTTATAAATATTTCAGCCCCTAGGATGCCCTCAGGTTTATATAAAAGCAGAGTTGACGGTCCATGCCCCTGTGTTTTTACTTAAGCCCTATTTCAAAAACAGTGAACATAGCCAATCCACAAGCTAACAACATGCTCACGCTGAACGTTCAATATTTTTGAACATATTTTTACCTGAAATTGAATTCAAATTGAAAATGATTAAATCAAAGGAGACAGTTTAAGGTTTAAGTGGGATTTAGTCCATGGTAACCTATAGGTGTACATGGACCTGAAGGTCGTAAAGCAGCAATCTGGAACTTATTTTAATGAATAACATTTTATTTGACCTATGTGTATGGTGGAGTATGTTACTACATTATGCCTAGCACATCTGCAGTGGCTGGAGGTGGTGTCCCTACACTTCTGTGTTTACAAATGTAGACCCTGGTGTTGGGTAGGACAGTGGTTCTCAACCTTTTCAGGCCGCGACCCCCAAAATAATCATATTTGAACTGGGGACCCCCCCACCCTGACGAGCACTAAGAGTTGAGGCATTGCATTTTGTGTAACACGGTTCTATTGTGAAAATAGCAGATCTAACGCGAGGCGTTGTGAGCATGTAGATGCTACAGCTATTTGCACAATTTCTGCCTCTAATATTTAACATATTTGGCCAATGTTTAATTTGTCATTTAGTGGTATTAAAAAGTCCATACACTGTCACTTTAGTAATGTGAAGATATAGGCCTCTAAATATATACACACTTAACACGTAATGTTGGTTTGTTTACTTTTGAGTGAGAAAACAATGTTGCACATTAAGTTAATCATCTGGGGACCCCCCAAAATAATTTGGGGGGTCCCGACCGACAGGTTGAGAACCACTGGGGTAGGATGTACTGGTTGACAAGAAGTAGCCTGAAGCTCATAAGAGGAATATCTTCCTTCCTTGGCCAAAGCAGGGATTACCTCTGGTCTGAGAGGTAGAAATGTGGTCGTTCATGCCAGGGTTTGGAATCCCGGGTACTGGACACAATTTCACACAAAAGTTTAGCTTTAACTACTTGACCATGGCCGCAATGGCCGCAATGTTTTCCTTCACGCCTGTGTTTAGGCATTTCTGCCTCATTAAGTGGTAGAGTGGAGAGATGAGCTGTGTGGAACTCAAGACGGACTTAAATCAATTTAGCAGATTTGAATCTCCAGCATGAGTCAGCCTGAAGCGGTATTATTCACTTAATTTATAGGATGCAGTGTATTGTATGTTCCATGTAGCCTTATGCCGCAGCACATTCACAATTCAACATTCAACAGCAACACAAACACACTCCCTCAGACAGTATTGATGTGGTTAGTGAAATATTTCATTTGGTCTGTGCTGCTTTGAGTTGATATGATTTGCAGGTACATTCCTCTCCCAGGTACAATGCCAAGAGTTCTTTTTTAAATAGAATTTCTGTGGGTGGACGATTGTTCTATCTATGACTCTACATAAACACTGCTGCAGCTGTTTGGTTTAATATAGCACAATAGCTGGTAACAGAGATTGCTGGTTCGGTTTGTAAAACTAGATTTATATATATATATATATATATATACAGGGTTTCCTGCAGGAAAAAGTCTTGACCAGGGGGGATTTCATGGCGCACGCGCGAAGCGCGTGCGCAGAATTTTTTTGATAATTAATTAATTAATTCGAGTAATTAACACATATGGTGCCAACCCCGAGTTTCCCGAGTTTGTATTGGTAGTACTGTGCCAACCCCGAGTTTCCCGAGTTTGGGCCGTTTTTCATTTTTTTTTTTTTTTTTCAAAAAAAATGTTTTCAAAATTTTTTTTTTGGACCTCCAGAAATGTATTAGGCATGATCGCGATCGCGAAATTACATGTTTAACCCCCATACCAACCCATTCTTTCAAACATGGCAGCCATGTTTGTTTACATCTGAAGAAAACATAATGGCTGATAAATCATGAATGCCTGCACGGATTTCCAAGCGGATTTTTTTGTTTGAAAGCTGTGAACAGCATCTACACACGTGGTGCATCATCTAGGCATGGGCGTGCACTTTTTACACACTTGCACAATTACATGGAAGTCTATGGTAACCATGGCAACGCGGGACATTGGCCGGAAAAAATCATTGCAACATATGTGTTAATTCACGTAATTTTTTATATTAATTCTTATTTTGCCCTATAAAAAACACATGAATGTGCCCATGATGACGGAAAACACAACTACATGCTATCATTCACATTTATTCAACATTGAATAGGCATTCAGGAGATACCAGCCCTTATGTTTTCTTCAAATGTAAACAAACATGGCTGCCATGTTTGAAAGATAGGGTTGGTATGGGGGTTAAACATGCAATTTCGCGATCGCGATCATGCCTAGTACATTGTTGGAGGTCCAAAAACTTTTTTTGAGAAAAAAAAAATTTTTGAAAAAAAAAAAAAAAATTTTTTTTTTTTTTTTTTTTTTTTGAGTCCCTTGGGGGGGCGGGGGGGTTTTCAGGCCGGGCGGGGCGCCTGGCCTGTAAAGTGCTGCAGGAAACCCTGATATATATATATATATATATATATATATATATATATATACCGGTATATATTATTTTTTTACAGTACAATAGGACATTTCAGGGGAAAAAAAGACATGACTTTGGCCTTTTTAGGTTTGGCGTTTAAGTCTCATGTCAGGGAAAAAAAGGCCGCAATTTCTTGGATCTTTAAGTCCATTAACAGGTCAGGGGAAGATCAATCGGCGACATTTTGTAATGTGACAACAGTGGCTTGGAAGACTCATTTCCACAGGAGCATTTCTTTTGCTGTGACTTTGCAGAAATGTCCGGGGCTCGCCTTAGATTGTGGAGGATGAGTGTATCTTCTGTATTTTGGGTCAGACTGATGCGGCAGCACAGACACCTTTTGTTCTGAGCGTGTGGAAAACGCTGTCGCGTTGTCATTGTCTATTCTCTATTCTCTGTCACCCTCCATCTCTCTCTCTCTCTCTCTCTCTCTCTCTCTCCTTTTTCTTTTTCATTTACCTCTGACTGTCTCTTTCATCCCCTCATCATTCTCCCAGTCCCTGATTTTTTTCTTCCTGGACTCATATTGTTTTGCGGGTTCACATGCTGAGGCTGTCAAACCATCATTGTTACTCACTCCTGCCTTTGTCTCTGAAAATAGGAACAGCCTGTCGCTTTTCATTTTCTCCCCTGTCGTTTACCAGCCCTGTTTTTCTCTTGTGGCTTTTTGCACTGTGAGTATAATATACTGAGCCGTATTTAGGGCACCTCTTAAGTGTGTTTACCAGGGAACAGAATAGTTTCATTTTAACCACATGAACCCAAGCGTCCCTATTCTGGGCATGTCATTCTAGGCGAACATTCAACGAAAGTAGCAGATTTACAATCTCACAACGCATCGCGTTGGGATGGGTTGGGAGCTTGTAGGTCGGCTTTTTGCGGCAAAGAGATTTGATAGGGGACCCTGGATAAACCAAGTATAATGGGTTTAAGTGGTTATGGGATGCTTTTGTATCTTTGTGTTTCTTTGTGTCTTTTGAACGTGCATGCTGCTTCTTGATTATGACTAACCCTTATTCTGTTTGTCTTTCACATTATTCCTTATGCCCTTTCTTTATTTCTTTCATTCATTCTTTCTTTCTTACTCCCCTTTCCTACATCTTTTTTTTTCATTCATGCCTCCTTTTCATCCTTTCTGCATTTCTCCCTCCTTTTCATCCTTTCTGCATTTCTCCCTCCTTTTCATCCTTTCTGCATTTCTCCATCCAATTCCTCTCTTTCCAACCTTCCCTTTATTCACTGTCAGGGGCGTCACAAGGCGGGGGGAAAGTGGGACTGAGTTACTAGGGCCCGAGGTGGAGGGGGGCCTTAATTATTTTATACTTTAGCTATTGAAAAATATCAGATATACAAGCTCACAGCGCGGCACCGAGTGCAGCCCTGTGAGCTTGTAGATCTGATATTTTTGAAAAGTCGTGAAAATGTGTGCAAATCATTGAATATATGTATTTTTTTAAGCAACCATTTAAACTAAAATCTTGCTTCTGGGGGTTCCCTGGAACTAAATATTTTGAGATGGGGGTCTGTGGCCAAATACATATGATTTTGGGGGTCCTTCACATGAAAAGGTTTGAGCACCGCTGACATAGAAATAGAAACACAGGTTTTTCAAAAAAACGTAGAAGGATTTGAAATATTCAAAGACTTGCACAGATTTTTCAAAAATAGCAAATCTACAAGCTCGCAGCACGGTACTCGGTGCCGCGCTGTGAGCTTGTATATCTGCAATTTTTCAATAGTTAAAGCACAAAATAATGCGTCTAAATGGGTTAAACCCCCTCCCACTATGAAGAACATTCATGGGGGCCCACAGTGAATCCTTGTACCCAGGGCCCAGAATATGTTGCAACATCCCTGTTCCCTGTCTGTGTCTCTCTCATGGGTTCCTCCTGCTCTCTGTCTCCTAGGTAACATAAAGAACACAGAGCCGCTGGACTCAAAGCGGCAGCGCGTTCACACCTTCTGGGTGACAGCGTTTGACTGCGGGAAGAACCGCGCCCAGGCCGACGCGCAGGTGGTCGTCACCGTCAAACCTTCCTGCAAACCCGGCTGGATCGGTAATCAATAACCTCTTCTAAGCTTTTGAAGGTTTTCTTTTTTGTTGCATACCGCACAGTGGAGAGAGACAGTGAATGGAGGGTAAAACAAGCTGGATTCAAACCCACAGCTCTCATCTAGGAAGAAAGCCCACGTTATTGGTTGATAGATGAAAATGAATGAATTTAAACTAGGGTTAAACTTAAACGAGCTATAGTCAACTTTTTCTTGAAAAACGGATGCTAAAATAAAAATAATGTTCCGAAAATATTTAATAAAAAAATAAGCTTCATATATGTGTTTCTATTCAAAAATGACCACAAAAAGCGTAACATAATGATAAAATAATCATTTTGGCCTTTGTCAGACTGACACTTTGTTTACATTCTAGTCTATAGACTAGGATGTAAACAAAGTGTCGGCCCTACAATGAAAAGGTTGACTATAGCTCCTTTAACCACTTCAAGGACCTGGGGTTCCTATATGGAGATCTCTGTATCTGTCAGCCCATGTCCCTGTTATGGCCATATATATCGAGATCCCTGATGTCATCAGCATGTGCCCAGATATGGGCATGCCCGCTTTTGTGCTGTGGTGGAATTCAGATCAATCAATAAATCATGAGAAAATGAGGAGACAAGACAATTATATTAGGTGGTGGTCAAGTTTATGTAACATGATATCATGGACAGAAGTACAATTATCACTCTGGGCAGTGGTAAATGAGTTCTGCCAAGAAGAATGGTCAGACACTAGAGTTATACTGTGTGGCTTCAAGGCCTCTGGAACGAGCTGTACCATAACAAGATAGGCTTTACCAAAACAATAGTTATTGAGGCCTACTGAAGGCCTCTCTACTCCTAACTATCAAGTATTAGTATCATCATACAGACCTAGATATTAATATAATCAATGAATACATGATCTACTTACTCTATAACGTCACACATAATCAATCATGATAACCTCTAATCTACGACAGTGCCCATATATGGAGCTGACTGATTTGTTTGCGCCGGCTGATGATATGATGAGGATAGACAGCACCCTCTATATTTGAGCATAGCTGCATTGGGAAGTCCTCATATGGTTATGGCTGAGTCATGGTGACTCAGCCATAACCTGCCGGCCGGTCCTCCCTTAAGCCAATTTTAATATAGGATGTTCAAAATGTTGTAGATGTCCAATCTACAAGCTCACAATGTGTCGCATCATGCCATTTCTAATGTTTTCGATATATAGTGCTTAAGTGGTTAAAAGCTCCCAAGTTGAAGTGGACATGAGCCGCTGTAGAGATGGAACATAGAGATACATGTACACTATGTGGGATGAGGATCAGAGGCCCACTTGTATCTCTGGTAATGGAATCAAAATGATCCTATCTTGTTGTTTTTCATTGGACATTGTTGGCTGGGCTAACTGGCTCCTCCATCCACGGATGAATACTCCTACATGCGTGATTCAGTGCGTATTTACAGTACAGCAATAGCTGGTCTGTTGAGATGAGAAGGTTGCTATGGAAAAACTGACGACACACGAGACAGGAGTGAACAGTTTACTGTCTGAAATGGTCCTCATTTTCTTTTATGTTGTATCAGTGGTTCTCAACCAGTGGTCCTTGAGGGGTTCCAGGTGGTCCCCAGCTAAATGATGGAGAGTTGGTAACCAAATGGATTTTTAGCTCTTGAGAGCGTAAAATGAAACCAAATGGACCCTTACGGGCCTGTTTGGTTTCATTTTATGCTCTCAAGAGTTAAAGGAGCTATAGTCAACTTTTTTTTTTTGAAAAACGGATGCTAAAATAAAAATAATGTTTCAAAAATATTTTATGAAAAAATAAGCTTCATATATGTGTTTCTATTTAAAAATGACCACACAAAGCGTAAAATAATCATTTTGGCCATTGTCAGGCTGACACTTTGTTTACATTCTTGTCTATGTTAGACTAGGATGTAAACAAAGTGTCGGCCCTACAATGGCCAAAATGATTATGTTATCATTATTTTACGCTTTGTGTGGTCATTTTTTAACAGAAACACATATATGAAGCTTATTTTTTCATAAAATATTTTTGAAACATTATTTTTATTTTAGCATCCGTTTTTCAAAAAAAAGTTGACTATAGCTCCTTTAAATTGTTTACACAATTAGAGAATAGTAGAATTGTTATTTTGATCAACATTTTGGGTCATCAAATGGTGGTCCGGGGCTGAAATGCTGAAAAATAATGGACCTTGATATGAAATGGGTTGATAAGCACTGTTGTATATGAACACGAGATAACTTCCTTGCAACCATGGCTGATAAGGGCATATTCTTGGCTTGTGAACCTGGCATGCATCATTTTGACCCTGCGTGTGTGTGTGTGTGTGTGTGTGTGTGTGTGTGTGTGTGTGTGTGTGTGTGTGTGTGTGTGTGTGTGTGTGTGTGTGTGTGTGTGTGTGTGTGTGTGTGTGTGTGTGTGCGTGCTTTCAGGATGGACCAAGCGTGTGGAGTACACTCCCGGGTCAGGCAGCATCCCTCTGTTCCCCAGCCTGCGCTTGGAGACGTGCGAGGAGACCGTATGGAACATCCAGGCCACCGTAGACCTCCAGACAGGTCACATTGGGAAGGGCTGCGACAGAGACAGCTACTCTGACAGATCTGTGCGCCGCCTGTGTGGTGAGTTCTGCTTTAAAAACCCATTTAGGCCTATTGTGCAGTCCAAGTAGGGAATGAGGCCTTACTCCAGGTGAAGGAGTTTAAGTATCTCGGGGTCTTGTTCACGAATGAGAGAAAGGGGAAGACGGAGAAGGAGATCAGCCGGAGAATCGGAGCAGCAGGAGCGGTTTTGCAGTCGCTAAATCGCACTGTGGTGAAGAAAAAAGAGTTGAGCCGGAAGGCAAAGCTCTCTGTCTACCGAGCAATCTTCGTTCCTACTCTCACCTATGGTCATGAAGTGTGGGTCATGACCGAAAGTATAAGGTCGCGGGTGCAAGCGGCCGAAATGGGTTTCCTCAGACGGGTGGCTGGTATCTCCCTTAGAGATAGGGTGAGAAGTTCAGTCACCCGAGAGAGACTTGGAGTAGAACCGCTGCTCCTACTTGGAAAGGAGTCAGCTTAGGTGGTTCTGGCATCTAGTACGGATGCCTCCCGAGCGCCTTCCTAGGAAGGTCCTCGATGCACGTCCCACTGGGAGGAGACCCCTTGGCAGACCAAAGACCAGATGGAGGGATTATATCTCCAAACTGGCTTGGGAACGCCTTGGTATACTCCCTGAGGGAGTAGAGGAAGTTGCTCGGGATAAGGAAATCTGGAGGTCTCAGTTGGAACTGTTACCCCCGCGACCCGATTCCGGATAAGCGGTTGAAGATGGATGGATGGATGGATGGATTATTGAATACTTTAACTATTGAAAAATAGCAAATATACAAGCTCGCAGCACGGCACCGAGTGCCGCGCTGCGAGCTTGTAGATCTGCTATTTTTGAAAAATCTAAATTTTTTCATTTGTAACTCAAATATTTGCTTCTGGGTGGTCCCTGCCTGGAACAACATATTTTGAGATGGGGGTCCGCGGGCCAAATATATGTAATTCTGGGGGTCCTTGACATGAAACATTTTGAGAACCACTGATTTAGAAGAAAGATTTAGAAGACATTTATAGAACCGGGTCAAAAACATTCAAAGACTTGCACAAATGTTCACGATTTTTCAAAAATAGCAGATCTACAAGCTCGCAGCATAATTGCTATTTTTTAATAGTTGAAGCATAAAATAATGGTTAAAGTGCTTCAAATCTAAAGCGACGAAGATTTGTGTTTAGCCCTAAATGGGTTAAAACTGACACATAAGACTGTATGCACAGTAGAATCTGAGATGGTCAATCTTTACACTCTTTGCCCTCCAGAACCAGAAGCCTTGCAGGCAGCACTTACAATGAAAAGCACGTACATTTCACCTTCTTACACTGTATTCTTTTAAAGGTGCGGTCGCTATCTTTTTTCTTCTTTGAGATGGATGGTTGGCATGTTGAGCAGGAAACGACACAAGGGAGACATACTGTAGGAGAGGCATTTGATCCTATGCCAGGAAGTGGCGTGCGTTGCTTCAGACAGAGACAGGGCTCTTGAGAGAGCATACCGCTGGTGTGGCGTGCCTAGCCCACTGACTGCTGGTGACAGTATTCTTGACATTACTGCCGATAAAAGCATTCCGTGTTTTTATAGCAAGCAACTTTTTAAAGGCCTTTGAACACCTTTGAAGTTTGAAAGCACAAACTGATTTGACAAGTCTAGAAGAAAACAGACCCTGGAGTTTTATGAATGACATTCAAACTGACTTAATAATGACGACACACACATATCAGCCAGAGAAAGAGAGAAATTGGGTTTCTCATCTGAAAGTTTGAATAAAAATAAAAACAAATCTGATCATTATTCCCAAACCTAACAAACAGTGGTATCTGGTATGTTTGGAAAATGGTACACCTCAATCATGGTACCGCCGTGAGGTGTATAAGTGGGCTAAACATGCCAGACCACCAGTAGGGTTTTAGCTGGGGGGGTCCCCAGCTAAATTGTTGATAGTTAAGAACCAAAATGTACCTTTACAGATATATAACTGTGAGAGTATAGAAATGGAACCAAATGGAACTGTGAGAGTATTGAAATGGAACCAAATGGACCCTAACAGGTCCATTTGGTTCCATTTCTATACTCTCACAGTTAACAGATCTGTAAAGGTCACAGTTGTGGTGGGGTCTGTGGCCTAATGCATATACCAAACTGCTTGAAATGAAAAGGTTTGAGAACCACTGCTGTATGGTTTAAAGGTGATACACCATGCATTTAAAAAGTATTTATGTCATATTGTTTATGTCCCAAAAACGTTTTTCAAAAAGTTTGAGGTTAAATTACCACTCCTGAATAGAGAGCCTCTCTCATTTTTTAATGGCTCTCAGAGCATTTCAGCTGCAGTACCACCTTTGGCCTGAACTGCGCCCCCCCCCCCCCCCCCCCTCCAAATCTTTTTGAAAAAAAAAAAAAATTGAAAACATTTTTTTTGAAAAAAAAAATGTTTTTTGATTTTTTTGATTTTTTATGATGACGTCACAATCGGCAGATGACGTCACAATCGGCAGATGACGTCACAATCGGCAGCAAATCTGGATAGCCTGTTTTGAGAACCTGTGGGATACTTTTAACCTTCGCCTTCTCAAAACCAGAGAAAGACACAACGGTCAGAATTGGGACTTTGTGAGGATAGAAGGTGCTAGTGGGACCCCAAAAAAAGGTTTTAAAATAGGAAAAGTGAAATTTCATGGTGTATCACCTTTAAGCACAACTTTTATGAATACTGGAATCATCGCAGTGTGTTTCGTTAGTATTATATTCACATCCTTCTTCTCTTGTCCACATCGCCAGGTGCTGTAAGAGGCGAGGTGGACCTGCTCCCGCCTCCTTCCCCGGCGGCCAATTGGACTTCAGCTCTGCCCACTCTCCCGTCCTCTGATTCGTCCCTGGTGTTCTCCTTCAACGGCTCCACCAATGTGGCGGTGGTCCCCGACTCAGTGGTGTCTGCCGTGTCGGGAGACCACTTCACCCTGCAGCTGTGGATACGGAGGGGCGGGGCCAACATCCAGCCGTCGACCAGTCAGACGAGAGCAAACCGCAAAGAGGAGGAGACCATCGTCTGCAGCACCGTCAAGAATGGTCAGTCACACCTGTCAATCATCATGGATGTTCTGACACAATTTAGCTCTCATTACAGCAGTGGTGGAAAAAGTACTCAAATGTTTTACTTAAGTAAAAGTATCAATACTGCAATTTAGAATGACTAAGTTAGGGTGCCCTCACACCAAAATGCCTAGAGTGGAATCCACCAATGCATTTCAATGAGAATGGGGTGTTTTTTGCAGAAATCCTCTACTGGCAAAAAAAAAAAACGCTCCATTCTCATTGAAATGCATTGGCGGATTCCACTCTAGGTATTTTGGTGTGAGGGCACCCTTACAAGGAAAAGTCTGTAATTCAAAATGTACTTGAGTAAAAGTATGAAAGTGTTGGCATCAAAATGTATTAAAATACCAAAAGTAAAAGATCTACAAGCCCACAATGCGAATGTACTTGCTTACTTTCCACCACTGCATTACAGCTGATATGGTTTTAATAGATTCCATGATGACTTACTGTGTTTATCTGGAATTTTAACAGTCTTAATAACATACATAGATACATAGATTCATTCATAGTCCAAAACCTCACACATTGAGAATAAGCTGTGGCTTTTTAGAAAGGGAGTACAAATATTGTTCTTCTTTTAGGTATTGTCATTCAGATATAGCTCACATATAAAGCCAGCTTCATGGGAGTGCAATGCTGAAGGTGACTAGAAAGAATCCACAGAATGGCTGTGAATCAAACAAATCCACATGGGGAAAGAGGATAAATTACTCTGTCGCTCAACACGACCACCAAGGTGCCCTTGCATGAGGCATAATTTAACCCCCATCTACTCTATTAGACCTGCTTATTGGCATACGGGGAATACTGCGGTTGTACATGGCAGCTCCTCCATCTGATTGTGCGTAACTGGATAGATGTATCGCAGCGGGAAAATAGCGCTTGACTGTGTTTTCATGGATAAACAAGGGCTGTCGTCTCCAAAAGATGCAATGTAAATACATAAATAAATCAGTGTGAAACGTGGGCTAGAGATCAGTGCGATCGGATTCTATACAAGGGATCGATACAGAGTGTACGTACTGTACTTCACAGAAAGTATGAAATAAGGAAACATAAGATGTAAATGTAATGCAATCTTTTTATACTGGTAAACAACCATTCCTATTAACCACATGAACCCTAGCATCCCTATTCTGGGGTGAACAATAGCAGTCCTACAGTAAAAGCTCAACAATGTGTCGCTGTATTTAGTGTACACTGGGGGGAAATTAAGGGTCCTGGTATAGGGATGGGACGATAAGCGATATTATCGTTTATCGTGATAAAAAAACACTGACAATGATAATCGTATTGTGGAGATTTAATTTATCGTGATATCGTCATGCACTGGGATCAATTCACCTTTTATTTGCTGAGCTGCATATCCGGTACCACTTAAACCCTCTATAATTGGTAAAAGGTACTATCGCGATAATATTGTGAATCAAGATTTATTTTGTCACAATCGTTGTGATATGAAATGTTCATATCATATCATATCATATCATCCCATCCCTATCCTAGTATAGACCCTGGGGGGCTCTGGTCAGCTTAAGTAGTAACACTGTAACACTGACTGCATTCTATTTCCCCCTGCTCTCTCTCTATCTGATCCTCAGATGACTCCATCTCTCACTATTCCCTGTCCGTCCATGGCTGTCGTCTCTCTCTCTTCTATTGGCCTGACGTCTCGGCCGCGCGGCCCGTCAAGTTCCTGTGGAAACTGGAGCAGGTACTGTGGGACCAAGGCGGCAGCAGCCAGCAACTCACGTTGTTTACTTAAGTAATAGTAGCAATACCATATAATATAAAAATACTCAACTTCAAAATTGTTCTTGATTAAAAGTATTGTTATCAAAACATCTTTGCAGTACCATAGTAAAAGTGCAAAATAATTATAATTTGTAAATCTTTTTCAAATAAAGCCAAGCCACAAGCCACGTTGTGAGCTTGTAGATCAACTATTTTTGAACATCTCAAGTATAAAATAGGGCATACTGTAAGTTTATGTTTTGTAATAATCCAAATCTACAAAGAAACTTACAGTACCTATAATTAACTGAGGCTGTCAAATTATTGTAGTGGAGTACAAAGTACGATATTTGCCTCTGAGATGTAGTGGCATAGAAGTAAACGTACTTATTTAATATTGACTTTCCACCCCTGCTGGCTGGGATGTGATGTGCTGATCAGCACAGTGTTGACTCACTGTGTAGGGCCGATGCTGAGGGAATATGATAAGTGCACTTTAATGGTGATTTATGCGTTGGCTTATATGATTAAGGAAGTGCGTGAAATGCTTCCCAGCTGAGTGCTTGCCATTTGGAATGTGTGCAAAGCTGGAATGTAGGTGGGCAGGAGGGACCGGGAACCGGGGAATTTTGTATGTGTGTATGGAGGGGAGGAATGATTTATTAGTGTGTGTGTGTGTGTGTGTGTTGTGTGTGTGTGTGTGTGTGTGTGTGTGTGCGTGTGTGCGTGCGTGCGTGCGTGCGTGCGTGCGTGCGTGCGTGCGTGCGTGTGTGTGAGAGAGAGACATTTAGCTCCTTTAGGAATATGTGTGTGTTTGTATAAAATGTACATGCACTTGCTTGTTTGCACTTGTGTGAATTTGTGTGTCTGCTACTGTACTGTATGTGTGTGTGTGCATTTACAGTACTTGTGTCCAGATGCATACGCACATATGTGGGTGTGTGTGTGTCTGTGTGTGTGGGTGTGTGTGTGTGTGTGTGTGTGTGTGTGTGGGTGTGGGTGTGGGTGTGGGTGTGGGTGTGTGTCTACTATGTTTTGGCTGTAGCCACTGCTCCCAGACAGATTGAACTTGGCTGGATTAAGTGGATGCCAAGCTGATAGAGAGATTTGTCAAATCCCATTCTGTCTGAACCACTATCTGTATTCCCTGCCGTCTAGCCGGTCCCTCAGAGTCCTCCATATCAACTTGGTCTGCAGTCCCTCTGTCTTTCTGTCCTCTAAACCACTGGTCTGGTTTCTACTCTGCATTACCTATTAGAGGAAAAGGAAAAGAAGAAAGAGACACAAGAAAACATAAACTTTCAAAGTTTGATACCTCGACAACAGGGCAATACCTACAGAGCATACCATAATTAAAAGGTTTACTGAAAATGTTTACAAATAAGCTTAAAATGAGAATGTTTTGTTTGCATGAGGGCATATTTATTTGGTTATCATTACAGTTTGTCATAGTGACTCTGGCCTGAACCTGCAGACGCCGGAAGTGCTACGATTAACGGAAGTTATGTCATGCGTTGCAGTCTTCCGGTGAAATTCTCCCGGCGGAAGTAGCACCGTTTCATGCCGTTTCAGCCTATGGTCGTAACCAGGCTTTTCTCTTCGCAGATGAGTAAGCCTGGCTACGCAAGGCTAATAGTGACTTGATTTCATAATAATTGGCCCTCCACGCCAAGTACTATGACTATATAAAGTGGACGGCAGAGTCTATAACGAGAGTGGAGAACGATATTGTTATAGCTTTAATTGGTGCTTGGTGTGGACTGCCCTTAATGGCACCACTCCCTGTGCTGTATGGTAATTAGCCATCAACATCTTTAAGAGTCTCTAAGATATAATCTTAAAACAATGGGATTGCTTCGTTGATATTATAATTAATCACTAATAGGGGTAATGCATTTTTCCTCCCAACAGAGAACAATAAGTAAGTTGTTAACCAAAAGCCCAGACCCTCAGATCTCACCAGTGTTGTAAGATGTACGATAATTATGGTATTTGTATTTGTATCATTTGACCCTCTGTACGATGTAAGATCAATAATTCCAAAAATGCCCAAAAGTACGATAATTTCAGCACATCACAAAACAAGAGCGTGAATTTGTTGAATTCCCTGGCTGCTGATCCGGGATCCGTTTTAGCTTCTCAAAGTCAGTCAGAAAATCAGTCAATCTGACTCTAGATCTGTACTCGGAGGCATTAAAAACACTGGTTGTGTCTTTCCAGTCCAGTTTCAGGCTTTTATTTGTGTAAGCTCCAGGAAGTTCCCTGCCTCCAGGAAGTTTCCTACCTCCACGCAGCATACGTGATGCGTTTTTGTCACGTAGGAGTCTCAAACAAGCTCGTTTCTCACCCTCAATACCTTTCAAATACGATAATTTGATGCCTCCAGTACGACGATTTAACATTTCCCATCTGGCAACACTGGATCTCACATCAGTATGTCCTCTCCAACAGGTGTGTGACAGTGAGTGGCACCACCTCTCCCTCAGCGTCCAGTTCCCCTCGGTGACCCTGTATGTGGATGGCGTGACCTTTGACCCTGCCCTCATCCATGACAACGGCGCCATCCCCAACCCAGCACCCCGCCAGAGGATGGTCATCGGGGCGTGTTGGGGTAAGGAGTCTGAGCACAAGTCATTGATTGATTTTTATTGCTTTGCTGTTAATTGTTTTAGTTTTGTTTTTTCGTTTTGATCTCAAAAGAGGAAAAATTTATTCCACACTCTGGCTCCATATGCAGTAGTTAATTAACCATGAAGTGTCGACGTCATTAACAAGTCGACACGCAAGTCATGTTTTTATTTTAGCTTTTATTTTTTGCTCCTCTTTTGTGTGTGTGCACAGAATGCAAACTCTTAAGTAGGATTGGTTATTCATCAAGGACGGAAGTGATTCTAACAGAGTTACGCTCATTTTATTATAACATTAATTAGTTAATTAATGTGGGAGCCGATGCACGCAGCACTGCCTTTGATGTGCTGAGGAGGTGCACTCACTGGCTGCTGTGGCGCGTGATAGTGGAAGATAACGGCATTCAGGCAAGTCCCGGAAAAGCCCCGCTGTGATTGGCCAGTAGTCACTTTGAGGCACTTTGAGAGACAGTTGGGACAAACGCTCACCACCAAACATGATTTACTATTCTGTCCCTGTGGGACGTAATTTGAACGGCACTGACACTTTTTTCTCCTCACGGGATAGGGTGGAAGTCCTTATATGGACCTAACACTCTATAGTAGTAACTATCTATACTATAATTTTGTGAATGTCTGTCTGAGTGAGTGTCTGTCTGTCTGTCTGTCTGTCTGTCTGTCTGTCTGAGTGTCTGTCACAGCGTTTCTCCTCAGTGGCTGGAGCAATTGATCTGAAATCGCATCACCATTAGCATATGAACACACCTGACATAACTGTGAAGCCCGTTTGTCACTTTCACAAATCATATGCTGTATATTAGCATTTTTATGGTGTAACTACTATCTATTCTGCATCTAGCATGAGGCATATCTATTCTGCATCTAGCATGGGGCAACATGTTTAACCAGCTCTGTGTGTGTGTGCGTGTGTGTGCGCGTGTGTGTGTGTGTGTGTGTGTGTGTGTGTGTGTGTGTGTGTGTGTGGGGGGGGGGGGGGGGGGGGGGGGTGGGCGGGGGGGTGTTGGCTGGCCCTCTTTCAGATGTTGTCATGTAGATCGGTACACAGTATCTCTGTAGCCTTTAAACGAAACGGGTATTTCTTACATTGATGCTCCTACATATTATCATGCAAGCACCAGAAAGTTACTTTCCATCCCTCATATACTGTGTGCACAGTGCACACCCCATAACCCACACACTGCACATCATTTCGGAGCTCATATCTTTGAACGGGTAAGGACTAGTTAGTACTATTCAGAACATAGAACAATTTTGTTATTATTATTATTATTATTTCTTTTAAAGATTTGTTTTTGGGCTTTTTATGCCTTTGACACTAGAAGCTCGGCCGCCCGAATTGGTTTAAATGTTTTCGAGTAGGCCTAGTAATAAATCTCTTGTTTCTTTTTTTTCTTGCAACTTGCAAGGTTTCTCTGAATGTATTGTATGTAATTGCTGTCTCTTGCCCATTTTGAATGTTGGAAAGAAAGAATTATACTGTATCATGTAATCAATTCCCACCAATCCCCAAACCTGTTGTTTTGGGGAGCGCTGGTTCCATTGGCTAATTTTGGTACCGACCTGCGCGCGCATCTAGTTCTTATCAGTGTAACGTAGACCAGAAACGGGTTAATAGGCCTACATACTGTAAATATAGACCAGAAGTCGTTATTGTTGTATTTTGTTGTTGCGAGTAATCATCCTGCTGCTGTGCAAGTCAGGCCTGAATCATTCTGCACTTAACTGTAGACTTTGACAGACAAATTGACTTGCAAAAATCAGAAGTGCTCTCATATGGAGTGATTTTTATAATTGATGTTTTGTCAAAGAGGCCTTCAAAATCATGAAAATGTGTTGATTTTGAAGAAGGACTGTTGGCTGAAATCTTGATAATTAAAATCACTACATATGGAGCCAGTGTGCAACACTTTTTACCCTTTTAAGTGGTATTTTATTCCCAGTGTACAGTACCTCGCCACAATGTTTCTTGTGTCTTGTTTGTTTTTTATCTCATCATACCAAATTGGCCATTAGTTTCTCATTTCTTGCTGTGTTTTTACAGTGTCATCACTTATCATTTTGCCTTTTCATTATGCAGATAAATTGAACTGAGCCCAATATTCTTCAAGACTCAGTTTCTCTTCAAATGGCATTCTTTCCATTGCCAACTGAGTGACACGAATATGCTTAAAATTGAAAGCAAACACGGGGCGAAGTGTGAAAATAAATTCTGTAAATGTGGCAGGCAGCAGTTGCGCCCAATTTGCATCCCACTTCGCATTCCACAGTCATCGTCGGAATGTCATCTGAAATCACTCATCCAACGTGACGAAGCAAAGATGGCAATCTAACGCTCCAGCATCGCCACCGGTAGCAAGCTCATCAGACATTTCACTGCCATTACTGACTCACTTCCTCATTTCTCTCAATTATATTTTGGCCAGGGCGGGTGTGTGTGTATGTGACGTTCGTGCGTGCGTGCGTGCGTGCGTGTGTGCAGGGCGGTGGTGGGGGTAGGGAGGGGTGTTAGATGCAGTGTGTCTTGGAGCAGGCTAATAATATCACAGACTTATCAATTATTCATGGTGTCAGAACAACGACAGGGCCAGGCGGTTGCCAGTTTTACCAGTGCTAATCGTTAAAACAGAACCTTCTGCCTGCCAATTAACTGTGAAGAAACATATTCAGTCATATACACACTCTCAACTGAGGTTGTAGGCACACCGCCGCCTGTGTGTGTGTGTGTGTGTGTGTGTGTGTGTGTGTGTGTGTGTGTGTGTGTGTGTGTGTGTGTGTGCGTGCGTGCGTGCGTGCGTGCGTGCGTGCGTGCGTGCGTGCGTGCGTGCGTGCGTGCGTGCGTGCGTGCGTGCGTGCGTGTGTTGTGTGTTGTGTGTTGTGTGCGTGCAGCTCCAGCTGGTGCAAGCTAATGAGGAGTTGCTGTACCTTTGAATATCATTATTCTCTCGTTTGCTCCGCACCACTATTCTCACTGTCAGCCAACCAGCAAACAAGTCTCCGTCTTCGGACGTCTTTCGCCTACTTTAACGCAAACCCTTTTTAACCCTCGCCCGTGGCGCTCTTGACTCTCTCAGCTTCCCTCGTCTTCACCCGTCCGTTTTCCCCCCACAGAGCCCGAGGAGAAGCTGAAGGAGATTACAAACAACACCATCCCAGAGGGTAAAGACTCAGGTGACTTCATTTATTTTCCACAATTTGTTGTGTGAGTGTGTACTTGAGTTGTGTGGTGCTGTGTAGTTAGTGTATGTGTGCATGTGTTCGAATGAGTTTTTGTGCGAACAGTGTCAGCCTGTCAGGCTACTTGTGTGTGTGTGTGTGTGTGTGTGTGTGTGTGTGTGTGTGTGTGTGTGTGTGTGTGTGTGTGTGTGTGTGTGTGTGTGTGTGTGTGTGTGTGTGTGTGTGTGTGTGTGTGTGTGTGTGTGTGCGGCATGCTCACACACTGCCAGGCAGAAACCTTGTATCTCCATATTTGGTGATGTGCAAAGAAATCAAAAAGCTCACAACGCATCTTAACTTATTGTGAGCTTGCATATTTGCTATTTTCACTTATTTGGTGGAAAATGTATGGGGGAAAAAATATATTAATGCTCCATTATACAGTACAGTACTTTGTTGCATGACACTGTTGTGCAAAAGTAGTGACAGTGTCAAACATTTAGAATAACTTTGCCTATAATGATGAAATAGGGATGCCACATTGAAAGTAGTTACTGTCTAAGTCTGTCTGTGGATGTTCTAAATATTTAACCAGTAAAAAGTATTGACAATAGCTTGTGACTGAATAATAACTACATTGACTGTGTTTGTTTGTTTGTGTGTTTGTTTGTGTGTTTGTATGTTCATCATGGGTCCACAGGGAGGTACGTGGGGGGTTACCGTGGCCTGTTGTCTGGGGTGACGGTGCGTCCAGGTAGCGTGGAGCCTCACAGCGTGGTGGAGTGTCTGTACGCCTGCAGGGAGGGCCTCGACTTTGGGGACCTGGAGACGTTGGGCTCTGGCATGAAGGTAACAACACAAACACAGAATGTAGCTGCATTTCTATAGGCCTTTAACCAGCCATTAATGTCTTAGTGATTATTCTATTGATTCCTTTTTTGATTAATCAATCGCCTAATTGAGATATAAAATAAATCTTGTAACTTTTTATATATCAGCAAATCAACGTAAATAAAATGATGTTTTAGAATCAACAAAATTGATGAGTCTGAAAAAATTCCCCCAAAAAGATCTGTTCTTTTATCAAAATCAATGATCTTTTTTTTAAATAGTTTAATCGATCTATTCACGTAAGCTACTGTATGTGCATTACATTCACACACATCCACACGCACATCCATAAACCAACAGCAGAGATTGCTGTGAGATGCTCTCATGGGGCTGCAGCCTGGGGCATGAGGCGGCTCTGGGGGCACAAACACACCCCTTTGGCAGCACTAATCAACTACGCCCCCCACCCTCCCCCCCAACAGTAATTCTCATAACATGTCAGACGCAACAATCACGCACGTATACTATGTGAAATAAAATCAGCAGCCAAAACAGTATGCATTAATTATGAATATATCATCCAGTCAGTGAAGTGAAGACTATAAACAAAACTTGACAAAGCGTAAGGCATCAGCGCTCTGTCATAATGAAGAGGTTGGAGACAGCCAAACTAAACCTTGTCATCATAGGCACTACAAAGTCTGGCCATGGCTATAAATGTGTATTTCTGCTTCAGCTGAACCAGAAATTAGAGACTTACTTCTTTGCAATTTTGGTGATCTTGATCAGTGGTTCACAAATTTTATTATGTCAAGGACTCCCAGATAAATATTTATTTGGCTGCAGATGCAGTGACTTATTTATTTATTTTAAATAACTGATGTTGTGAGCTTGCATTTTTCAAATAACCGATGTGCTGTAGGGAGATAGATTGTGACCTCAAGGACTGGAATCCACTTTGAGAACCACTGATCTACATATCCACCTGCTAAGTTTATTGTGTGGCTGCACGCATGCACACCCTGAAGATGAGTGTGATTTAACCACATGAACCCTTGCGTCCCTGGTGCGAACATAGCCGATCTACAATGTCATACAGTAACTTGTGGCAGCGTAACAAGTTGTGAGCTTGCAGATCTGCTATGTCCAGTGAAGATATTTAGTATAGAGGGAAAACAGGGTGAGCCTAGTGTACCGTAGACCACTGGGAGACTCCGGTCAAGTGAGTGTAGTAGAGGAGAGGGTTTAAGTGGTTTACATCTGCTATTTCTTTTACATTTTTGAAAAATCTTGAAATGTGAGAACTACTGATTTAGAAGGCATTTATAGAATCTGCCTCAGGTAAAGTTAAAATCTGAACTCTGACCCTGCAGGTTCATGTCAATCCCAGCCAGTCAGTGCTGGTGTTGGAGGGAGACGACATTGAAAGCTTCAACCGTGCAGTCCAGCAGGTCACCTACAGAAACTCTCTACGCTTCGCTACTCCTGGAGTCAGACCGCTTAAACTCACAACGTCCCTCAGGTACAGTACTTGCGCACAGACATGCACGCACGCACGCACGCACGCACACACGCACGCACACGCAATCATGCATGCACACAGATAAGCACACATAGCAACTACTGATATTGTAACAACTTAAGTTACAATACACACTACTATTAGCTTAATAGCAGCACAAGTACAAGTGAAGTCATGTTATCAAACGTTGCTGTATGCATGGTGATCTCTCACTCACTGTGCTTGGACATTGAACTCATCAAATATGAACTCTGTTATGGCCATTATGATAAGGATTGGATATACCGGTAGTGTATGTAGTGGATGTCACGTGCACAGATAACATGGACTAATCTAATCTATTTGCTGTGAGCTGATCCAGCTCTCAGTTGAAGTTCTGGAATCGTCCACCAAGTGTTGTATTGTGTTGAGATACAGTATTGTGACTGAGAATTTGAGCCAGACCGTTGGGTTCAATGCGACTCGATTTTGGACTGCTGGTTACAGATTATTTTGTCAAAAACTACAAGTTTGTCCAATAAATTAAACTTGATTTGAGTAATGTTGAGAACATTTAACGTATATGCAAAAAAAAACTAACTTTTAACCACTTGCCCACAATAGGTTGCCAGGTTGAAAGTGGTTAAAAATCAGGACACATCGGCTACATGAGTACCGATGTCGTCCAAAAATTCAAATAATGTCCGCATATCAGCCAAACGGTTATATTGGTCTGGCGCTACTGAGAATGTGATGATGACACATGCTCATCAAACCATTCAATGCCCTCATGCGTCCTGCAGATGGAGGCGTTGTAAATATGGATTTGCCATCAGGATAGAAATCCCTCACTTGAAAGGGATCACTGAGAATGGTTTTGCCTTTCTTGGCTTTTACTTAAACCATGCCTGGGAAATGTACGTTACATTAATGGGAAATAGTTGACAATATCATCTCGTTCAGAATACTCGCTTAAAGCTGATTGATGATATGACATGCAATACATATTTGTGTCATGGCTCTGATTCTCATCTCATCATAAACTATACATAAACTATACTATAAAGCTTGCTGTTTGTCAGGAATGAAAAATGTAATATGCATTTCAAAATATGTTTTCGTGATAGGAATGACAGCTTCCTTTCTCATCCTTTGGGAGGTGTAGTTCAAGACTCTATATAGCATTCAATTTTCTAATTTCCTTATATATAAAATACTGTACATATACAGCTCTGTATCCCCAGCCAGTCAGTCAGTCAGTTAAAGCTGTGAGACATTAATTACATTTCAGGAGACATGAGCCAAGTGGCTCACAGCCTGTGAGATGTTCCAAATTACATCCATGTGCCAAAAAGTCTGGCGCACTGGGATCGTCTTACACAGTTTAAGTTAGGCTTTATTGGCTGCTGGGCTCCCTTCGGTCACACAGGGTGCTTGATGTTCTTGTCTGCCCCCCAAGTGACTTGTCACTTTTTGGATAAGCTAGCAAAACTGTAACCTAAAACATTTTTAATAACCCTTTATTTGCCTTAGCCCCAATAATAAACCCACAGGAGACCTACAGTGACTACATGATGTAACTTCAAACAGAGATCTCCTTGATGCAGCCTAGTTGCCAGAGAAAAACCTTGTCATTGTACATTTCTGCAAACCACGGATATGTTGAATTTCACAGTTTCCAAACCAACATTTCTAGATGCAGAAGTTGTTGACTCAATGTAGTCTCATTTACTTTCATTGTCGTGTAGTAGGTGTTGTTTTGCCACTGATTTCCACCCTGCAGTGCAACTCAAACATTGCTGAGTCAGCATGGCCATAATGGCCAATACAATATTGAATATAAATTATATCACTATGTATCACGGCCCTAAGGGGCGAGAAGGCATTCTCCATATATGGGCCTAAAATCTCCATATATGGGCATAAAAGGGACAAGGACGGAATTCATTTGCACGTGTGACTTGAGGTGAGACAACACACTCCATATTTGGGTGTAGCTGCATTGGGAGTCATGGTGACATGAATTAAAACATCAATAATCTGTACATCGAAGCTACTGTATACACATAACACTATAGCTTCGATGTATGATAGGATGCCAATTCGAAAATGGCTTATCATCGGTCTATATAAAATCTAAATTAAATTTGTGCCTTTGCATAAATAAGCCTGTATGGTCATCAAGGCTAGGCAACTGTTACGGTAAGTGCTATAGGCTAAGGTGGAGCCTGAAGAGGTGAGTCTTCAGACTACGGTGGAAGCTAGGGAGTGAGTCTGCCGTTCTAATTGCATGGGGAGCTCATTCCACGGTTTGGGGGCCAGGAGGGAGAAGAGTCTGGGACGAGTGGATCGTTGTCCTGGGTGTTTTAGCGAAGGTTCTGTCAGCTCAATAGCAGAAACGTTAAAATAATGGTTCTGCCCAGAAGAAACGTAATAAGCCCTGGTTTAAAAACAGGACAGGTCTCGCCCTCCTCTGCAGAACCCCCCACTCTGGGAGCTGTGATGCATTGGGAGTTTGTAGATCAGCGATTTTCAACAGATGTCACCCCAGAATTGGGATGTGGTTAAATCTAGAAATTAAATTGATTTTGCACAGATACAGCTCATTAGCCATCTTTGAAACCATTGAAGCATTGGCATGGGAGTGGGTGAGCAGGTTTTAAAATATGAGGGAGACCAGATGGCAAGGTTTCTCAATACTGTTAGGGAGGGGAGCCTGAACTCTTAGTTTAGTGCAGATTCAGGCCAAATCTTGACAACATGCTTTAGAAAGGAGGGGAAAGCGACATGGACAGCCTGTGTGAGCAGTCTGAGCACATTATCGATCGGCGTTATGATAATGAAACCTTGCATATTATTTTACAGGTCTAGTGACTATTACAATGATTGTACAATGCAGCCTGCATAATATGCAAAACCATAACCCCTCAGAGTGAATACCCAGACTTGCAATTACACTGGTAATATTTATATAAACTGCCGCAATGCGATACCCTTGATAACACTGTTTATTTTTTTCCATGTCCCCAGGCAGTTTTTTTAAAGAAATAATTTCACTTGTTTTCATTTATTGACACTGAGAGTCAGAGCAGAAGCCTGGAGGCTGGTAAAGACAATGGATTTGCAGGCCCAGCTAATATTCATTGTTTACTGTTCATGAAGTGCCTGAGGAGACATGCATACTGAAAGAATAATATTGTAATATTGTGATATGGCACTTAAGCCTTATTTAATACTCGCAGAAATTGACTAAAATGTTTAAAAATAGTAAATACATCTGATATTTTCACTATTTTTGAAAGTCTTTGAAAACATTAAAGTAACGTTATATTATTATCGTCACGATACAATATTATCGTCACAATATCGATATCATGGTATTTGGTCTGAATATTTGATGTGATATTTGATTTTGTCCAGCCACTACCAAACACCGAGCTATGCAATAGCTTTCACTGAAAGGTCCATCTGCAGCACTGCAGAAGTGCAGAATGATTCACAAACACAGTGGGGCATTCTGCGTCACATACTCTGACTGGGAGAGAACAAAACGCACAGAAACTATTTCTGGGTCAACACTTTAACCACGTTAACAACTGTGAACTGGCTCTCTGGATTTGGCATGCAGCCACTTTTGTTGCTGAAATATTAATTCTCTTTGGAAAGGCACTGCAGCGACGCGTGCATATATCGTCGCGGTCGAGTGGCAGTGGTGGAAAAAGCACTCACTTAGGCTCAGTGTAGCCTGACAGCATGTTGCTGGTTCGATTCCCAATCCTGACTACCTTTGCTGCGTGACACACCCCATTTCTCTCCCCATTTCCTGTCAGTCAATAAAGGCATAAAAAAGCCCAAAGACATATCATTAAAAAATATATTTTGAAAATAGCCCATCTACAATGTATTTTGAGCTTGTAGATCTGCTATTTTCAATTAATGTATGTTTTGTAATAATAATCCAAATATATGAAGTAACTAGTAGTAACTAAGTAATTCAAGTGCAGTAAAAGCACAATCTTTGACTCTGAGATTTAGTAAACGTAAAGGTACTGAAAATTGGAAATACTCCAATAAGTAAAAGTACCTCAAAATTGTACTTAAGTACATTTACTTAGTTACTTTACACCACTGTCGAGTGGAAACCTTGTATATATCCAAAACGATTAATTTTCATGAAATGAAAAAGAAGAAATCGAGGGAAAAACCCTGTTCCAAATGGTTGTAGTTATGGGTTACTGTTACAAGTTCTAATACTTTTCATTATTTAACCACTTTAAACCCCTGGCATCCCTATTTTGGGCATTGGCATTATAGGCAAAGTTTGACGTGACGCGTTGTGAGCTTGTTTTAGCTTAATTTTAAATGGTTGAAACCCACAGAGAGATGCAGTATAAGGTACAAGGTTTCCACCTGAAGAATCCAGAAAAAAATAAAAGGTTTCTAGTCACCTGATCACTAGTCTCTCGTAGCCAGACAACTATTCCACAATCTCTGAATGCTATATACTATATAGTCTGGAACTGCACATCCTGAACGGCGAGTAATGGAAACTGGCATTTCCGTTCATGAAAATATATTTAAAATTTTCATTTCTGCTAAGCAGCAAGATTTTTATTTATATTAAGATAAATGTGCACACTCTTAAAACGAAACGGAAGTGGGGGCGATGCTTCACTTCCACTTTAACCGGGCACTCATCTTGAGAACTTCTGTTCCCCAGACTGTATGACGGGAGCATTTGCAGATCGTAGTCTGGCCACGCAGGCTATCTGATCAGGGAACATATTTATCGCTTGGACTTTTTGTGAATGCAATTGTGGGAGCCTGAGTTCCCAATAACAGAGTAGTACAGTATACTCATAGCAGAGAGATACTGACAAAAGTCAGTGGACTAATTCTCCGGCTTTACAGATATCCCGCTACGACTGTCTGCAGGGACTGTTTTTAGCTGTGTTTTAAGATTGCAGAATGATTACCTGGCAAAAAGAGCCAGTGCTGGAGGGATTGTTTTTTAATGTTTCTGTTGTTTTTTATCCCTAGGTTTTCTTCTCACTTGTTTTTACAATCTTGCAGTTTCAAGGTCACAAGCCTTATTTGACAGATCTTTTAGCCTGAGGTTGTCAACATTTTGGAGGGGTGTGTGTGTGTGTGTGTGTGTGTGTGTGTGTGTGTGTGTGTGTGTGTGTGTGTGTGTGTGTGTGTGTGTGTGTGTGTGTGTGTGTGTGTGTGTGTGTGTGTGTGTGTGTGTGTGTGTGTGTGTGTGTGTGTGTGTGTGTGTGTGTGTGTGTGTGTGTTTTAAGATTAGGCTGATTTAAGGCCAGCAGTTCCCCAGATGGCTAAACAGCAGGCCCTTCTGGAGAGGCTGATATAAGCAGCTGCTGCACCCTCACAGATAGTACGGCTGCGCACATTCATGTGATATAAGTTGATAAATTGCTGTTATGAAGGACAGTGCTTCACAACAGCCACTTGTTGTATTATGTGACTATACTATACTATATGTGTTCAGTAGAACCATTCACCAAAGTTGTCCACTCTTATATTTAAAAAGAAAGGCTATTCTACTTGTTTAAAAGGAAGTAAATCATTCTACTGGGGCATGTGGTATCCAGGTTAACTACTAGATGATGTATATCATCATATGTATAACAATAAATCAGAAATTCTTTCTCTTCCTCTGTAAAATAATATAATCAATAATATATGTTTGTATATTAAATTATATTCAGAAGAGACATGGTTTTGAATTTTGGTAATTGTAAGGACTGTTTACAAGGTACTAATAATATATTGAAATCTTAGCACTCATAATAGCTTTATTAATTATTTTCTTTGTTATTTCCAACTTGGAAAATATGACTTGCTTGCAGACCTTGTTGTTAGACTACTAACCATATAGCTTAAGGGAAATCCATTAATTCCAATGATGCAGAACCATTTTGAGGATGATTTGTAATGCTTAAAACTGAGTCGCTCACACTATTTGTTGCGCATGGATGTTTGTGCTCACACCAAACCTGGTCACAGAGGGATGTCTGGTCAATGTCTGGCATTTCAATGAGAATACATGCGGACTACATTTTTCCCATGTCAGGTCATTAACATAAGGGTGGGCAAATGTTGTGTCCGCGCAATTGTGCTTGCACGCCCCCTGTGTGTTTCAAGCATAATGCGATCTAACTCTTGGAACATTTGAAATTCAAAAGTATTGGCGTGATTAGAATGCTTAGAATCACGACTTTCTGAGATTTCGCTTGACTGAATTTGTTTTTGACCATGTCCAAATCGTTTCGGTGGATGAATTTGTTGTGTTCAGCTGGGAATCTCAACAGCGATTCACACCTTGCGTGTAATGAATTCCAAAACTACTCTCTCTCTCTTTCTCTGTCCCAGGTGTTTCAACGAGGAGAGTTGTCTGTCTCTGAAGCAGTTGGAGGGCTACCTGGTGGTCCTCCAACCCGATGCCCCACAGATCTCTCTGTCCGGGGTCGGACCCCACCTGGCCCGTCCTGCCCCAGAGTTTGAGGGTCCCCGTGGCGTCCCCCTCTTCCCCGAGCTCAGGATCGTTTGTTCGCTGTCTCACGCTGTCAACACGGCTGCACAGGGGATGGAAGGGGGAGGTGAGTTCACATTTTAGACAGTTCACTCAAGCTCTTCACCAGGACTTGACTTTCAATGAGTGAGCTGAGGGCTCGCTCAAGCACACTTCAGCAGGTTATGGGAGGCTGTTGGACAAAGTGTTATGGAATACTCTGGAGCCATTAGTCTAACCTGTGACTCAGGCAGCAGGAGAGAGTGAACCCTTATATCCATTTTCTGGGGCTGGTTGGGAGTGGAATCCACGCCTCTGCTTTTGATATGCCTCCTCTGGTCATTTGTTTTGATCACGAGTGGGGATGTGTTTTATCCCTGCTTCTGGTCAGACTGAAATGTTTGATATTTATAATATCACACAACAATTGAATTAATAATGTATGTTATTAAAAGAATAGTTCACCCCCAAAATGACTTTTTTTCTATTAATGCATTTGTGTTTCCATCCGGAATCAATGGGGGTATATTTATTATTAGACAAATTATTGTCTTAGGAATGTGATAGAAACAAAAAAATATTATTGGACTCAAGTCTTCATGTGGTGAGTAATCGCTAGAAAAAAAGTCATTTAAGGGGTGAACTATTCCTTTAACCAAAATGTAATATATTTCAATTATTTCAATTATTCTTTTGTGAAAAATGATCGGCCGGCTTTGCCGGCTTTGCCGGCCGAACCTCTAGTGTCGCCACGTAACGTCTATAGGATTATATATTCCTTACAAACAAACCCCTCAGGCACAGGGTGGCTTTGAGCAGATTCCATTACAATTGGCCACTTGTAGACAACCTGGCCTGGCAGAGATATTCCACTGCTGTGCACAGCTCACCAGTCTAGCGCACAGCAGCACTGACTGCCTATGAATTTTACAGGCCTGGGTAGAAAACCTGGCCTGACAGGGATATTCCCCTGCAGTACACAGCTCACATAGGCTCTACAGCAGCACAACAGCAGCTGAAACAATAAACCCTTTTGCAAATCCCGCCCCATTCTGCCCTGTTACTATGATGGGACATTAACCCTGGGCAGATTGTTTTTATAGTGGAAGTGGATGGGATTTTTTTTTCCTTCATAGCCTCATTACAGCTATATAAAGTACCAAAGGAAAAACACCTAGGTGATATTAATAAAAAGGGAAGACAAAGGTACAGTAGTTACATTGCAAAACAGGGGATTTACCCGAAAATATATGTTTTAATTTGTTTAATCCCAGTGGGACAGAATCCTCTTTGCAGATTCTTTTATAGTGGTAGTGGATGGCATTTTTTTTCCCTTCATAGCCTCATTACAGCTATATAAAGTACCACAAAAAACACATCTACGTGATATTAATAAAAAGGGAAGAAAAAGGTACAGTAATTACATAGCAAAACAGTAGTTTTCCCCCGAAAAATAAATGTTTTAATTAGTTTAATCCTCTGGATCAGAGATAGAAAGAGAAGCGCATTGCATCTTGGGTACTAGGAAGAGGACAGAGAGAATGTTTCTCCTCACATAATAGGCTGGCTTTTCGTAATTCTGCCCATTTAAATTATATGTACCCAATCGTGACTCTTAGACCATTGATAAGGTACATGTGAACTAGTTTGTTGAAGCTTATTCGTTATGATGAGCGAGATCGCTTGACGCTTGCCGTCGCTATCACCGTACCGGCCGATCTCCGTGTCGCGCACTGCGGACAGTTGTTGAAAGACGCATTCAACATTCTCCACTGCACAAACTCCACCCCCGATAGCAAAAAGTGAATGTTTTTTTCTGGTTGGCCAGTCAGGGAGTCTCAGGGACCAATCAGAAGGCTGACAAACGGTCTATTATTGACTTAACTGAGGGACTTTGCGAGAGAAAAACAACTGCTTAACAATGTCAAACTGTCATAAATCTAACAGCTGAAAACGTCCTATTTGGATCTTGTTTTAAAAAGTAACAAAACATGGATTTATTTATTTTTTTGCAAAAGGATTAGCCTATAACTTATTGTCCATCAGAACAGTAAGGTTACAGGGGCTTCTCTCTTATTTGAATGAGGCCTAAGCTTTGAATTTGTTTTCAGTAATTAATGTCTATTGCTTGCTGGATATTAAGTGTCTATTAATGTGGGGATGTTACTGTATTTTGTCACATTTATTAATCTATATTCTGCTGTTCATCTGACATGGGGTTGCGCAGCCTACTTTGATTTGCACACATGCGCTGGCATTGACAATCAGATGATTGCTAAGCAGTTCACTTGTGTTCGAGTAAAATAGCAGTTCCAATGTTCTAAAAGACAGGTTTAGGGTAAATTAACGATGATAAAAAACATTGTGGGAGAAATTAACGATGTCCGATGTTCTTGTTTGAGGGGGGCGCGGGTGGCACAGACACACACAAACAGTACACACACATACACACAGTAACTAACAAACACACAATGTACATGCACGCACCAAGCTGATGACATGTTCACTGTTCTGTGTGGAAGCAGCCGCTCACACACCGAGACACACACACACACACACACACGTGCGCGCAATGCACGCAGTCACGCACGCTCGCTTGCTCGCACAGTCGGACTCACAGACAGACACACACGATGTTTGTTACCATTGTGTGTCCCAATGGCCAGCAATGCTGTTTTCGTAAGAAATGCAGCGGAATAGCTGCGATTAGTTGTGCTGCCACACTGAGAACGGTGTCTGAAAACGGTGTGTGGGCGGAGACTTTGAAACTACTTGAGCCAGGCGCACGGATGAAGGAGTCGTGGAAAAGGATAAGTTAATGACGTATCAGGAAGAAGGATATGTGACGTAGCACCGTTTGCGGCTGAGGCAGAAAAGCGGGGTAAAGAAGGTAAAATAATGCATAGAGACCCAAGAAATAGCGACGGTCCAAAAGCGAGAGGTATGATTGTGCTGTCGGTGAAATGGTTTTGGAAATTGGGCCGTGGGTCTGTGCTAACATAGCTGCAGTGTAACAGCGGGATACAGTACAGGGGGTGTGGTTAACTTCTCAGGGGCGTGGCTAAGTTCTAAATTGTATATAAGGATATTTATGCCACCTTCTGGTAATCCAGGACTACAGGACTATCTCATGATTCTAGTACTTAAATGGTCATCGTCTGCCCTCAACTTTAATTTGTCTTTATATCTACCTGCTATATTTTGAGGTTGTTGCTATGCTGCAAACATTGAATCTTGAATCTTGAACTTGAACTTAGCCTCCAACACATCAGTGCTCAGTGTGCTTTATGTAAAGTTAACACTCCCTTTCCTGAACTGCAGTCTCACAGCAATTTATGGAGACTTTAATGGTGTTAACAGACTTATTAAGCTCACAGCCTGTGCTCAACCCATCTGCGGTGATGTGTAAATGGAAATGAGCTGATCTGCGAGGCAGGCCATCTGCAGAGAGCACATCCAAGCTGTTTATCACATGGCGAGGATGATTATGCAAGTTTCCTGTTGTTTCCCTTTCTCCTCTTCCTCATCTTGCGCCCTCCATCCAACAGCTCTGATGTCAGACGCCGTGGCCCACACGTTGGATGGCTGCGAGGTGCAGCCCCTGGGGGAGGAGCTAAACCCAGAGAGGGAGGAGCTACTCGTGGACATGGACGTTCTGCGAGAGAGAGGCCTGGAGATCATCAACACCACCGCTTACATCGCCATTACAGGTACACTTCCACTATTGACAAATACAGATGGCCTAAGCCTTCACTTCTAAAAATCACCTCTAAAAATCTCTCTGTCCAAGTTATAGCTAGAAATTCATAAAGAAAATTATATATTCTGTATACAGTATATTTTAAGTTCTGTTTATTCTTTTGGCGATGTATATGTTACAGGATGTTTGGGTAACCCAGGACGTTCATTGTAAGAGCGCTCGTTTTGTAGTTCACCACACACTAATCACCACCAGGTGGCGTACGACAGCCATTCACTCATACTCTATGCATTTACTAGTGAAGGCGCTGACGTCACTCGTTTGCGACTATATTTGCGACGTTGTTTACGTAGCCTAGCCTAGCCTAGCCTAGCCTAGCCTAGCCTAGCCTAGCCTAGCTTAGCCATTATCGTGCGCTTGCCCAGGCCTTACGGCCTGGGCAAATATTAATATAACGATTGCGTCCACCACGGCTTCGTAACTCGCGCGGCGCTCCGCCGGCCGCGCGGCCCTGGCCCGCTCTTCGCGGCCACTCGCGCCTACGGCGCTCGGGGGCGAAGAGCAGGACCAAGGACCGCTGGCCTTCGCGCCGCTTGGGGCTTCGTGGATACAGGGGGGCTTCGTAACTCGGTTGGGCTTCGTGTCTGGGGCTCCGCCAGGCTCCGCCTGGAACACGTTGCTGTGGGTGCCCCGGCGCCGCCCCGGCACCGCACGGCGAACGCTCCGCGTCTTGAACGTGCTGGTTCTCTATTAGACTATGACATATACACTCGGTACTACTCGGTTTATCAACAAAAAAGTTAAAAGCATTCATCATACAAATGGCTGAGCTGTACGTATATGGGAGAGATGGTTTGTCTCTTTTTTAAAAAAAATCATGGGGCGCCTGTTGGCCTAGCGGTCCAGACTCATGCCACATAGGCTCTGAGCCTGGCGGTGTGTCGTGGGTTCGGGTCCCGATCCCGGCGGCCTTTGCTGCGTGTCACTCCCCCGTCTCTCTCTCCCTGTTTCCTGTCACTCTACACTATGTACTATTAATAGAGTCAGAAAAGCCCCCCCAAAATTAAAAATCATTGAAACACAAAAGCGTTCATCTGGCCCTTGGGCTCCAATTCGAATTCCGATCCATACGACCTTTGCTCGTGTCACTCCCCGTCTCTCTCTTCCCATTTCTGTCTATATACCGTATAATATAAATAAAGGCAGAAAAAAGAAAGGAAAAAGAAAAGCACTCATCCCTCTCATTCAGCAATCAGCAGCAATGGATAGAGAAGAGAAAAACATCTTTATCCGTCGCTACCTCTCTCTTGTACCTAGATCTGTTCAGTACTGACTTAATGTGTCTTTTTTCTCCTCCTTATTTCCTGTCTAGGTGCTGAATCCATCTCCGTGTATGAGGACGTCCTTCGCTCAGTCCGCTATCGCCTGGCCAAAGGCTCGGCTCGCTTTGAGAGGCGTTTCCGTCTGTCCTGCTCTGAGATGAACGGCAGGTACACCAGCAATGAGCTGACACTGGAGGTGAGACCTAAAGGGATCAGAAAATGCTGATTATCTACTGTAGATCAGGCGTCAGAAACCATTTTTAATTGAAGTGCCATGTTTTTATTTTCTAGATAGTCAGTGTGCCACCATGTCAAAATACATTTTAATTAAACGCCATCAAACTTTCTGAAATATTTTGATTGGCAGGACATTATTATAACGATCATTAGACTCAGAGCATTAACCCACCTATCTCCCCGACTCTCTCCCCAGTCAGAGTTCAGATTTTTAATAGCCGGGGATCCAGTCCCTAAAAATGGAAGAGGACCTGTGATGTTCTGCCGCACTTTTTATTTCTGTTTTATCTATTAGTTTGGTCATTAAGGTCCACAGAATGAGAGGCCTGCTCTGCCGGAAACATCGCGAAAAAAGGTTATGGCCATTTGTATATTCACTGTCCCATTGACTCCACTACACAGGAAAGGAAATGAATAAAAAAAAAAAGAAACATTCTGCTTTAAGTAGCATGTGAGGGGTCAAACTGGAGGGTTTTCATGATTCTGAATCCATTGCAAGCATTTGTTTTGCACAAAAACATTCCTTGGGCTAGAAAACGAACCAACTAAAGTGTGAAAAGTGATGACTCATCACTGTGATGACTGTGAAAAGTGATGACTCAGAAATAAAAAAAAGTGCGGCAGAACATCACAGGTTCAACCCTATTCCTTGAGCTTTTGGGCATGTGGATCCCTGACTATAATGAATGTAGAATTATGTGCAGGATGTGATTTGCTGTAAATTATAGGTGACTTCGTTTAATTGACCATGCACACCCTCTCCTGTGCCAATGTTACTTGGCACCCGTGCCTAAGGTTGCCTACACCTGATCTAGATGTTGATCAAGATGGTAGACATTAATACCCTATAAAATAGTCTTGAACTACAGATGTTTCAGGCACTAAAAGACAATTTTCAAAAGCGGGTTGGATGAATCATAGTGCAGTTATTCTTTAACCCCTTAAAGCCTATATTGTACTTTGTTGACTGTACAAATCTACGTAGTTACTTATGCAAGTTGTGCCTCCGGCTCCAACTACTCACCCTCCCGCTCTTCTGCTGCCCTCTAACTGGGAGCGTGTACAAAGAGAATTTCACACACTCTTTTATTTATTTATTTACCTGTAAACCTGTGATGTAACAATACATTTGAAAGTGAAGTTCAAGAACAACGCACTGTGATGTGATGCATTGTGAGCTTGTATAGTACATTGGCTACAGCAGTGGTTCATCAATGCGCTTCTTATCGCAGAAGAAGTAAATCAAAAGCACCACAGATTGAGTTTAAATGCAGATATACTGTAATGATAACAGTGAATGTGGGAAATTGTAGAAATTGCCACAATTGGACAGAAGATATATCATAACAGACATGGCATGTAATCACTGTTTAGATCGATTGTCACAAATTGACTAAATATGCTCAAATTTGATAGTGGAGTATTTAATTCAGTGCAAAATGCTAAAATATGTGGGAGTACAATGGTTACATTCATATCGGCATAGAGTGCACGGTATAGTATCCCAGCCAATTAAATTGTATTCTCTATAACTCTCCTTCTCATTTCTCATTGTCACTCCCTCTGTCCTTACCTCTCTCTCTGCCTCTGTTTCTCTCTCTGTTCTCCTCTCCATATTTCTGATCTCTCTGCCTCCCTGTTTTCCTCCAGGTAAACTTCCTCCACTCTCTGGACAGTCTGTACCACCCTTCCCACCTGCTGGCTTCCCAGCAGCAGTTCCTCCATCCCTCCCATCACTCTGGAGAGCTGAGTGGTCACACCCTGCCCAACCCACACCGCAACTCAGGTGAGACACCAGAATGCACCTGGTTCCACTGGCACCTTGTGCACCACAAGGTGTCAGTGTAACCAAGAACACTGCACTTCATCTTTAATTTCCAGTCCAGTAGATAGGTTTGACATTTTAGATGAATTGTTCACTTTTTCATGTAAGCGTGAAACTTGGTACAGCTCGGGTCCAGAATACCTTCAGATATGGAACCATCACCAAAACACCTCGTGTTGGCCATTTTACTATCCACCACAATGTATTTATGTATTTTTCATCAAATCTCCTGAACCAAGGATTACAATGATACCATATACAACACCATAAAATGTTCCGGTTAATTCCCGAAACAACATTCCCACATAGGAGTTCCTCTTGTCCAGGTGGGTGAGGGTGGAGTGGATCTGACAGATATAGGTGGATATAGGTGGATCTGACAGATATCTGACAGATGGAGAGATCTCCATATATAGGCACAAAAGGGACAAAGACAACAGATGGGGACAATGGGTACTCTGACAATGGGTACAAGGGTATTGGGTGGGGCATGCATTCTGGACTTGCTTCTTTCCCAAGTAGATCTCTACCGGTCTAGTTCTATAAAAATAACAAATAAATGATAAATCATTCACTTATTATTACTCTCTTATGTCTTTCTGACAGTGGTACCAGGAGCAGCAACAGTCATTATCATGGTATGTGTGGGCTTCCTGGTTGTCATGGTGATTTTGGGCGTGTTCCGGATCCGCTCCATCCATCGCCGCGGCGAGGGTGCCAGGGGCGGAGCTAAAGAGGGCGGTGGCCAATGGGACGACTCAGCCCTCACCATCATTGTCAACCCTATGGAGGTAATAATAACCTAATTGTCAGTTGGCCAAAACTCCAAAAATAACAGCAGTAACAGTGTCAGTGACAGGTCATCATGACATTAGGATTTCAATTTCTTTACTGCTAAAACTGTCCATTGAAATGCAGGCGTATCAGTTATAGGTTTAGTAGAATAGGAAATTATTTCAGCTTCACTAAATAGCAAGCTCACAACTCCTCGCAGCGCGAGGCGTTGTGAGCTTGTAGATCTGCTATTTTTGGCTAAAGTTCTTTGAATATGGACACTAGGGTTCATGTGTGGTTTCTATCACACAAAGATTTGGAGGACCCTCTGTAGTAACTCTGAGGACCCCCTAGGGGTCCCGGACCCCCTGTTGAAGACCCTTGGTCTAACTGTTGCCACTTTAAACCCCTTTGTCTGAACGGAGTGTTTTTCTCACCCGTAGTCCTACGAGTCTCGTATGGGCATTTCTGCCGACACAGAAGGAGAGGGTGAGGAAGACGAGGAGGGGGCAGAGTCACCTGACGATGCCAGCGATGACCAGCGAATCATCATCAAGAAGGAGGGAAGAGACGGCAACCCCCGCCGCTACTGAGCCAAGTTGCCGCGGGAAACCGCGCACCTGCTCGCCACTCTCTCACACACACTACACTCTTCAATATGTTTAATATCGACAACTGCTAACACCTCTAGTTTAAGGAATGTATGCTTACCTACACTACGCACAACACACACACACACACATACACTGTAATACTCTTGACACACTATGCCATCGGTGACCTATAGCTGACAATAATGCAGGAAGTTGTTTTCCACCCTAAATGTTTTATGGCACAATGTATAATGTACCAGTCGATGTAAAGTCAACTGCCTGACTGAACCCTCACCAAATTGCACGTGTTGCACCAGTTCTAAATACACAAGGTGGTAACAAGTCTGTATAGGTGTAGCACGGGTTGAATGAGATTGTTCTGTTTTGCAAAAAAAGAAAAGACAAAAGAAGATTGTGTTTTAGTATCATATTATGTAGAATGAATCCTGACAGATGATTATGGAAGCAATTCACAACATAGAGTATGGCATTGTGTAGCTCTGTGGGGTTAACACGCAAGCCTCAAACCCCTCACATTTCTTCCCACACCACCTCGCGGTGACTCGAGTCTCTTTGCTGCACAATCTCTTTCTTCCCCCTTTTTCAGTGGTTCTCAATATGGGGCTTAGGGACCCCCAGGGGTCCTTAAGGGGGTTCCAAATTATCAATTTGGTTCCATTTGTACACTCTCGGAGTTACACTAACTTTTACGTACTGTACACTTTTACAGTGTACGTCGATTACATTGGGGTCCGTGGCCTAATGCATATCAGACTGGGGGTCCTTGAAATCAAAAAGGTTGAGAATCACTATCTACATTCCGCTATTACAGTTATCCCCCCCCCCCCCCCCCCCCAAGAGTGAACGTCGTAAGAGGTCAGAGGTTACTGGTCATGTGACCATTATGAGGTCAGAAACACTAGCTTCCTTATCCAAAATACATAACAGTTAGCGGAAAAATTAAAGCCAGCCAGTACTATCTATTATTAATCTTTTTCATTTGGTACGATGAAAATCTCTGAGAACTTCAGAAAACAAACAACTCATTTTTATCAAACTAAAGATTTTTTTTAGCATAACATTGCAGCGCATAATCTGTGCCTTTCCATTAACGTCACAGAATATGATGTTTAGGTTGAAACCATGCCTTTGTGCTTAAAACAATGCACATTAGCTGAAACCTAGATGATAATGCTGTCTGTCCTTTGCTGTGAATTGATCTTATATCTTTAGGTACTGCGATTGCTATATGTTAGTGTGATTCTGGGCCATGTCTTGACCTCAATTTCACCTTGACCTGTGTGAAGGCTCAGATTAATGACATAGCGTCGTTAACAATTATCATCACCATAACTTTGACCCCTTCCTCCCCCCCCGCATTTCCTTATCCTTCTTCCACATACTGTACACACACACACACACACACACACACACACACACACACACACACACACACACACACACACACACACACACACACACACACACACAATGACCCCAAGAATGTGACTAAATCAACGGTTCTCATCTCTGGCCCTAAGGACCCACACTACTGCTCAGTTTATATTCCATCAGGTAGTTCACTGCGTTGAGATCTGATTAGATTAAATCTAGAAGGAAAACCAGCAGTACTTTGGTTCACCAGCATCCAGAATTAAGAACCTCTCGTCTAAATGATTCACACCACACTATATTCCACTCAGTGCACATTCCTCTTATTGTACCACAACGTAACACAAGTAAATAAGAGGACACACACACACACACACACACACACACACACACACACACACACACACACACACACACACACAAACTGTACACACACACACACCACAACGCTACCCCTGCTGTCTTCAGAATGTCAGCTCAGCTTGGGCAGTTTTGATTGTATTGATTGTAATGATTTTTTTCTGTACATACAATGATGAATATTATAAATATGATGATGATAATATTATTATTACTATTATTATTGAAGCTACACTTCCTCTTTATCTGCACAATTTGAGAGGGAATATATTAATTTACACAATTTATGGTTTAGTAATAGTGTTTTCTTTTTATTGGAGTAAATCCAATCAGTTCAGCATCAGAATACGTAATGATAATAATAGTAGTAGTAATAAGGATGATAATGCCCGGCTTGATGATGTCTTATTAATTTGTGTGTTTTATTGTTGTAATTAAAAAACTTGTCAATATCTGAATCGCAGTTAAAAAAAATACAAAAAAAAACTAAACAAGGGAGGGCACATTTGTTGTGAAAGCTAGGTACTTTGTCACTTCTCTTCTTATAAGCCTATAGTGTAGGCCTATACTTTGTTGTACTGTATGATGGTGTTGAAAAACTATTATTTTCAGCGAAGTGTACGACGAAGTATGAACCATAGGCTTTACACTCCACGATTCTCTCTCATGTTCGGAACTAGATTTTTACTTTTACATTCCGTCCCCTCCATAACTTTTTTTAAATGAATGTACAACTGTGTGCTTCTCCGCACTCTTCCTTCCTCCCTCCTCTCCTCTCTCCCTTCCTCCCTTTCTCCCTTCACCCCTCCCTCACTCCTCCTCCGTGTCTCTTGCTGTCTGTCTGTGTAGCCTATCAGTGTGCAGTGCTAAACATGTCAGTAAAAATAAAAAAGCCTGTCGTTTTTAAGTGTGATGTTAAGAATGGATCAAAAACATTGCATTAATAACTTATATTATTACTATGTTACTATTGGAACATACTGTAATTATTGATTACAATGATAACATGGATTATGATGGCTGATTGTTATTGAAAACTGTCAGAAAACATTACAAAATTCATAATAAAAACACTATATGACGTCCTGAGGCAGAAGAATTTCTTGTTAGAATTGAACGGAAAATGTTTTATTATCTCATATAAATCATTGCTATATAGAGCGTTTGTTCAACAAACAGGGTTCTCTCTGTAAACAGAAAGAGAAAGGATTCATCATGACAGATAATGAGCGAGGAATTAATTTAGCTTTAGTTTCAAATGTGTATTATTTCCAACTTTGTCTAGTCATTTCTTTTTTTAATCATGTCTATGTGTTTATGCTTTATTCTGTATGAATTCCTTTTTCTAATTAGATGACATTTCAATATCAATATTTCCTAACTGAAAATGTATTCTGTTTACTAAAACCCTGGAGAGATGGGGATTGGAGAGACCCTTGTTTCTGAACAAACTCCCCCCCCCCCCCCTCCCTCTCTCTCTCTCTCTCAGTCTCTCTCTCTCTGTGTGTGTGTGTGTGTGTGTGTGTGTGTGTGTGTGTGTGTGTGTGTGTGTGTGTGTGTGTGTGTGTGTGTGTGTGTGTGTGTGTGTGTGTGTCTCCTTTTCTCGTAGGCTACTATCTCTGTCTTTTCCTGTTACTTTAATAGGTCTACTGCTCCGCTATTTCCCCCTTTATCTCTTTTCTTTCTCTAATTCTCTCTCTCCTTCTCGGCCCTCTCTCTCACTCTCTCTCTCTCAGAGAGCAGATAGTGTCTCTACATCATGAAATGACAAACTAAACCTACATGGTCACTTGGACTTTGCAATATTGCCCAACATCTGAAGTGAACTATTTGTCTCTACATAATTTTCAAGGTTACTTAATATAGTTGTGTTAAATATGGTCACTAGTTCTATGTAAAGTTATTACATATTGTTACAAACAGCTACATTGCTATATAATGATATTAGTGTACCAATATGGATTATTAGATTATGATTTCCCTCCGTTCCTTGCTGTCTGATGTTACACCGAACTTCATAACTTATCAAATAGTGTGACTCGAGAGGGCGCTGTTGGCGAGATGCTTTGCATATCCCATCAACTATTCAATTTTCTTATCTAGAAATTGTTATTTGATTGTAGAGTCTAGTATTGTTATTTTAAAGTTAGATTAATTTGTCAGAAACGAATAACCATGGTTAGGTTTTTGCAACCTGGTCAAGAGTTTAAACGTGTCACCAAGTTCAAGTTTAAGTTGTTGTTTCTTTTAGTTTTTCCAGTGAAGCATGAACGTGACGTCTCTCTGGAATCAGTATTCGACAGGCCACTGGTTTAGGTATAACACCCATAAGTGCAACAAGCGTGATGTTCCTACGTAAACCCGTCTGAGAATAGGATAGGAAACGACTGTACGCTTTAGAACGAGTGCTGGGTGATTTTTAGTGGGTCATGGGGGAAGGAGGTAAATAAAGAGACACGCTGCTAAAGAATACACTGCAGGAAGGTAGCTTATAAGTGTGTTTTTCCTGGAAGTCCGACACTTTGGCGGTGGCGACAACTTTGCCTCTTTATTATACGACCATTAAACCAGACAAAGAAGGGAAGAAGACCTGAGGAGAGGTAGGTGGTAGGATGAACATCATGCTTCTGCTACATACATACACAGAAGAATGCAGTAATAGCTAGCTAACAGTTAGCTATCTCTACAATGCAGGGTGCTGCTGGTGATGATCCCTGTCTATAGCGCACCTTTGGCCGTGTGTCTCATGTGGATTCGCTTCCATTTTACTTTGCAACCTTGTGAAGTTTAACAGTATGTTACTGCCTAACATAGGTTTAAGTTGATAACACTGTCAACACTGGCAGCAAAAAGCTAACGCTGTAGTTTTCCAGAGCTGAGGCAAGGCATTGCAATATCTGTCTGCATGTTCAGTCTTTTTTTTTTGACCCCATATGATTGTCCCCTCGTCTGTCACTCTAATTATTCTAGTTTCTAACAGCAGTCACAATCTGTCAGATAGACTGATAGAGCACAAGTAGCTCAGCCTTGGCGTGCCTATGATGATCAATGAATGATTGTCTTGATTGATTGAATACTTCATTAGAAGTTTGCATAGGAAAAGGTACAGGGGGACAGTAACAGTTCACTGATACAAGGTCAACTAAAAGGATAAAGACCACAAGAAAGCTGTTAGGTTTGTTTGCATTGGGGTCCCAGTTTGTACTCAATTCATACAAAATGCATACAAATTCATACACATTGGTGTATGGTTGTTTTTGTAGACTATGAATGGACTAAAACTATGTGACATAGTAATAGACGGGTTTCTGGTCCACGTTACAGAAGAAATAGATGCGGTACCAAAATTAGCCAATTAAACCAGCGCTCCCCAAAACAACAGTGCATTTAGTCTCAATGTTTGTAAACAAGAAACCCGTCTATTGGACATATTGGACAGACAAATGGAAACACACACACACACACACACACACACACACACACACACACACACACACACACACACACACACACACACACACACACATACTTTATACCATTGGCAGTGCGTTGGATAGGTTGGAGCATACAGTCTGTGAGGCAAGTGTCATTGTTTACTCTCTAGTGTCAATAACTGCAGTAGTGTGTATTACTGTATTTGTCTAATCCTCTTTGTGCATACCTACAGTAATCATACAGCAGCTGTTGTTAGTGTCAATGAGAAAAGCTAATCTAAATCTATAGACCATCCCTAGACAAAGAGGGTGAAAGAAAAACAGACCACCTGTAAAATGAAACACCTGGCACATGATTAAATTATATATATTTTTGTATTATAGTCTATTGCCACTAAGCGTGTACAGTGCTGTCAATGACAGGAGCTTAGGAGCCTTATGGAAATTGTCATCACTTTCGGGCACAGAGAGGGTAGAGAGGCAGTGCTGTTATTGTGTCTGCTGTCCTAGATACTGTATACACTGAAGGTCGGCTGTGCGAACAGCAGCGCTCACCCTCTGTCTGTAAATTAACTGCATGCCACCTCTCTTAGAGTTGATCAACTACTAAACTACAGGTGAGTGAACTAATTAAGGGAAGAGCCAAACGCAGCATTTTTGTACTATAAATATTTTTTCTTTGTTGTTGGACATAATAATAGTTGTGTGTGTGGTTGGGGGGGTGATACAGTACTGCATGTGTACCGTAGGGCTTCAGCCTTCAACTATAGATTATTTTCTCAGTGATTATTTTATTGATTACCTTTTTGATTAATTGTGAAGCTGTTTAAAAAAATATATATATATTTGTAACATTTTCTATTTATCGACAAATTGATTAATCAATTAAGCCGTACTTCATACTTTGTGGTGCACACGCACTCACAAAGCTTCACATTGTGACGCGTTGTGAGCTTGTAGATCTGCTATTTTCAGTATTTAGTTTATTGCCAGAAAGTCCAAAATAGGGATAGATTATTAATCTATTTGATTAAATTCTCGATTATCGATAATTCTTTTGAATAGATTAAATCTATTATTAGTTTGATTATTTGATGCACCCCGAGTGTATTGTATCTAAAGTTCCGCCCTGTGTTTATCCTGATCACACGGATACAAACTACTGAACCAATGGATATTGGATCCTAATTCTAGTTTTCTAGCTGTGCCAGCCTGCGCTTGGAAATGGTGAGGAATGGTGTGTGACATGTCAGGCCAGGGGCATAATGGTTATGGCACTGCAGGGGAGAGTTTGCTTGGCTTGGCCTGTCAGCCTTAAATAGACCACCGTATCTCTCAGCAGCATTCTACAGCTCTGATTATGGCCCTGGTTGACTCTTGTTTATGCCAGTGAGTGAGAGAAGGGATAAACATTCTCTAGTGGTGATGTTTTGGTTCTCCAATTCTTTTCAAGGGAGTAGCCATAAAACCTGTTCTTGAGAGTTTGTTATTTTACCAAACTGTTAACAAAATATAGTCATTGGTGCAGAGATGACTGTGTCTGGAGTTGAGTTCAGGTTTGAGTTCCCACCTCCCACTTCAGAACCAAGTGATGGACATGTTATCTGCAGGGCTTGCTTTCACCTTTCAGCGGTACCTACAGTACAGCTATCTCAGACTGTGACTAATATTAATGACTTGGTGCTAATTCATTTATGATTACAACTTAATTTTTAGATGTAACATTTGTTTGTTTACTTAAGTTGATTCAATCTGGTGAAGTCTTCTTCAGCCAAAACAATCAAGTTTGGTAAAAGACTAAAGCCTTTGTCCATTTCCTCCTCAGCTGTAAGGTGGCCTGATTGGGGTTTGCCTCTTCCTGGTGTTGCCATGGCGATGCGGGAGTTGGTGGAGGCAGAATGTGGGGGAGCCAATCCCCTCATGAAGTTGACCGGTCACATGACCCAGGAGGGAGGGGCATGGAGGCACCGGTCCACACCCACAGTAAGTAATTGGAATGCATTTATTGACATAATATGGAATACAGAATTTATCTGAATATAGCCTTGTTCTTCATAAAATGATGAACAGGCATATTAAACTAATAATTGTCAATCTATGATTTGCTCTTTGATAACAAACTTTGTCAGCAAAGATTGTTTGGTTCTAACATTACCTTTTCTCCTCTCTTTTCCTTAAGATTGCACCCACACCCATTGCAATAGCAACTGAAGAAGAGGTTAGTGTTCATTACACAGTCTGCGTCAATTTGTGTGTGTTGTTTGTTCTTTGTGAACATTTATTCAGTCGATTCTTTGGAATGACAAAAGTGTGACCACCGCTGCAAGAGATGTTGTGTTCCATCAATGTCCATCTGGCTTGTTTTATGGCGGGTTTGCGTCTTTGCGTTGTCTCTCTTCAGTTAGTGAATGAGTTCCTGCAGGCCCCTCCACGGCCCCCACACACCTTTGACATGGGCCAGCTCCTGGAGGAGATGCAGCAGATCGACCAGCAGAACTACAGACAGGCTCCACAGAGAGGTTCACTTGTGTTTTTTTTTACTGTACTGCCTGGGGATGTAAAACCCGGTGTGGTTTCTCTTTCCTTTCATTATTCCAAATCAACATTACCAACATAAACAACGCTATTACGTCCCCTAAATACTAGTCTGGTGAACACCAACTGCTTGGTACAGAATCAAAGAGTTGTGATTTCTTAGATTCAAGATATATAATATATATCCTTATAGCACCCTGCACAACACATTCATTATCTGTGTAATGATATGCTGACAAGGTCAAAGGAATCTTCAGAGACTACAGTTTTCTTTGTTTATAGTGTTAGTACTTCTGTCAAGAGAGTGAGAGAATTAAAAACATTTCTGCACTGGAATTTGTTTTATTTTTTGAAGGTGGGGATTTGTCTCACTGAATGGGACTTTATCCTCCTCAGCTCTGCTTGTTATTTAAGCTGATAAGCTCATAAAGGGCTCATTAAGGCTGGAAAATTGATTTTGCATTTAATATTATATATATTGTGGTTTTATTTCCACAATTTGATTTCTCATATAATTCAGATCTGTTGGCAATTCGAAATTGTCTTAGTAACTGGAGTGATCATCTGCACTTTATACACTCACCACACTACATGACCTTTGTTTGTGTTATTCTGTTGATTATGGTGGGTCAGATCAGATGTATGTTATTATGGCATATGTTTTTTTTTCATGATCAACATAATGAAATCAATCAATCTAAGCCATAGATTGGATGAATATAGATGATAGCACTTGCCTATCCTCAATGACCATACTTGTCATTTAGATAGCATTTATATATTTTAGTTTTTTACTGAATATGTGCGTGGTCTACCTACGCTTTTTCTTAAATTACTATTTCTATGCATTCGTGTCGATGTATTATAACCTTGTATTGATGTTGATGTATTGATGTATTACCTTTGCTTATTGTAAGTCGCTCTGGATTAAGAGCGTCTGCCAAATGCCTAAATTGTAAATTGTGTTTTATTCTGTCATATTCTGAAAGATTAGGCTTGATTTTGACCTTTGAATGTCGGTGTCTCGTGGCATTGTCTTTTCTATCTAACTAACAGCTCCAGGCGTGGCAGCGCTGGCTCTGTCTGGCGACTGGTCGGCTGAGTTCCTGTCAGGTGCTGCTGACTCTGCCTCCTCCACGGGGCTGACCGGGCTCGGTGACACAGCCGACGCAGACTGGACAAGAGAGTTTATCGCTGAGGCTGCAGGTAGCTTTGGGTTGCATACGGAGATGAGGCTATCATCTTTCTGTTCACTGTCTTTCATTGTCTCTTTGTCTTCCTCTCTTCATTTTTCATCCTGTTTCTCAGATTCACACACACACACACACACACACACACACACACACACACACACACACACACACACACACACACACACACACACACACACACACACACACAGTTATTTTAATATAAATACGTTTAAGCGTGATCTATCCCCTGAGGGTAGATTGCACACTCACTGTAACCAGCAAGGCTTGGATTAAAGCCGGTATACATTTTTCATGCAATGGAAATGTGGAATGGAATGGAATGGAAATGTGATGGTATAAGTGCTCCATGTAATGTGTATCAATTGGCCCTAGCTTTTGATGAGGTGGAAGGATACGTGGGTGTCTTTCTGTGTTCCTAGATCCTGGGCGCTGGGCAGAGGAGTATCTGGAGCAATCGGAAGAGAAGCTGTGGCTGGGAGACCTGGGAGAAAAGGACCATGAGTGGTGAGTGTGGCACAAATATTTTAGTATCCATTATTCATAAGCCTGTTTTCCTGGTGGAGAAATCTTCCCTGGAGCCTGCTGCTGGTCTTAGGCCTTGAGGCTGCAATACAGCTTGCCAGGCAGTGGCTGTCTCTTTAATCATCGAATAATCTGATGCTCTGGGCTGTCTGCATGACCCTCTGCCAATGAGGGTGATGCAGTCCAGGATGCTCTCAGTTGTGCCTCTGTAGAAGAAGGCCCATAGGATCCTTGGGCCCCATGCCAAATTCCTTCAGACGTCTGAGGTGAAAGAGGCTTTTGCTTTGCCCATACTCTGCACCATCTTGCAGTCAACTGAGACATTTGAGTGCGAAGGAAAATGTATAAACACACTGTAAAATCCATCAGTGAATAAACACTGATTAAAACAAAACGAGTCCATCCAGTATAATCACAGAGAGGGAGTCAAGGGAACAGACCAAGGGATGTGAAGCAGAATCTTTATCTAGTACGACTGCAAAGAGAGAGAAGGCCATAGATGTGTGGGTGCAGGAGAGAGGACTGAAAGGAAGAGAAGAATGGAGAGGGAGGATGCACTGCCAGAGAAAGCTCTGAGACCTTAAGCATGCTCTCGTTGAATTGATGCTTTTGACGAGAGAGACGCTGCTCTGTGTCTGCAGATGTGATGGTCTTATCTGACGGCGCTAATCAGCGCCGGTCACACAGCCACAGAGGAGCTCCATCATGATACTTGATGAATAGGAAATAAAAGCAAGTGAAACTGAAATGCTGACGCTCAAATGTCTGGTTCTTATTTTGCAAGGTCGTGACATTTCATTCCCACTGAAAGCACAGATTGTGGTGCACTGAAGTATTCACTTGCATAATGGTGCACTTTAATTGGTATTTTAGAACCGGTTTAAGCTGAATCAGTTGTATCAACTCCATCTTATACACATAACAGAGGAGTCACATGTGATTCAACCATTACGTTGTCTTATATACTGTATATAACATCACACTACTACTACATTCATGCAGTGATGAAGGCAGACTAGGCCGAAACGTTACTGCTGCTCAGGCATTTGCAGCTCATCCAGAACGGCAGTTACGCCACTGCCTGCCTCCTCTCTGGTAAAAAGAACTGTTCTGGCCTCCCTTCATTGGATTCCAGTCCACTTTAGAATCGATCTTAAACTTTTAATGTTTGATTTTAAAGCTAGAATTGGGCTTGCCCACCCCGCTCCTCTTCAGGACTACACTCCACCCAGAGCTCTAAGGTTGGCCGATCAGCTGCTGCTGGTTGTGCCCATGACCAGGTTAAAGACCAGAGGTAATCAAGGTTTTGCTGCGGCTGCCCTGAGGTTCCTGAATAGCCTACCACTTAACATTAGAGCCCCCCAGACCAGTCCATAGGCACTTTTTTCTTTTCTCTGGCCTTTGAACACAGCTGAAACTGGCACCCCATTACCATAGACGTGGGGTCTCACTGTTTTCTGCTCTATATTTTAACTGAAATTGTATTTGCTGTGTTGTATATTTTGCTGTGTTACTGTTGTTCTCTTGCTGTGTTGTGTAGCACTTTGGTTGGCTTCGGTCATTTTAAATCTGCTTCATGAATAAAAGTTGAGTTGAGTTACGATGTCTAGTTTGATGGCCAAAATAAATGTATGCTGCGTGCTACCATACATCTTTGGATGTATTTTGAAGTATATGTTTTGCGTATAAACAATGGGTTTCTTTCTGTGAAGGAGTGTCCACCTTCTCTGCTGCAACAGAAGAGAAGTATTTCTGTCTGGTGGCATCATCCTTATATGACTTGGTTTATGAATAACTCTGTCTTCCCTTGATCCGATAGGACTAAAGAGTATCAGCCAGGAGACGAGTTGAAGCAAACAGCCAATGAACTTGTGTCAAAGGTTGATGACCCCAAGTTACAGAACACTGAGGTGAGCTGTCTGTTTGTGTGTACCTGACTCCCTCTAACATATCAATGTGTCGTACCATTCTTAAAACATTTTTACTTATTTATCATCATACCCCCATCCCCCCAGTCTTGTCTGTTTTGAGGAGTGCTGTGAGAGTGTACTTTTAATGTTCATATTGTAATTTGGCTGCCTCTCCTTGAGCTTTCCATCTCAGTCCCCTTTGGTAATTTGATAATTCATTGCACATCAAAGACGCGCCTCGCTACCTTATTAACTTTGTGTACTTTAGTGTATGTGTTATGTTATATTAATGACCCCGGTGTAAATGTCCCCTGATGATAGTAATGGCCGTTGTGTTATTCTTTTGTTTGTTTTGTATTTATTTTATTTTTTCCCCCCCCCGCTGTTGTGTAGTTCCTGCGGTTCATTAGGCAGATTGGCGAGGGCAGTGTGACAGTGGAAAACAGAGCAGACAAACAGCTCACAGATAAAGCTCAGGCCACGGAGGCTCAGAACTGGGTGTCCAACCTCAACCAGGTACGAGATACCTTCCCAACAAGCATGGGCGGCAAGCCATTTAACCACGTCAACCCTAGTGCCCTATTCTGAGCATGTCGTGTTAGGTGAACATTGATTCGGCAAAAATAGGCGAGCTTTCCGCGAAAATAGCTGATATACTAGCTCACAACGCGGTGAGCTTGTAGATCAGCTATTTCCGGCGAAGAGATTTGATTGAGGGAAAAGGGTAGGGGACCAAATTCGGACCCCTGGAGGACAACAGTCAATGACGTATGTAGGGTTTATTTGGTTAATACTTCAAGGAAGATGAACATAATATTTAATAACAATATGTTTTTAATACCTAGGTAAACATTAAAAGATAGCAAAAACAAACTGTCACTAGAACAGATACAGTGCAGACAGACAAAGAAAGACAGACATGACGCAACAGAGAAACAATATTAATTGGCCACTTTATTATACTGTATATACTTTCTACCTGAATGCTGTCATTGTATTGTGAAGAGGACAGGAAACATTCTGGCATAACACTTGGCAGCAACTTTTGTGTCTCTGTTGAGAACTCCCAAAGGCTCTGGAAATTCCCATATAAAATAGGGTGTCCATATAAGAAAATCTGTTTTGTAAAACGACTATCAAAAACAGGAGTAAACTTGAGCAAAGTATTTATGAAATAATATGAACATAAAAACAACGTATCAAATCTCATAATGAATGAAAGCGTCAATATGACAAGTAAAGACCACTGAAATGGATTACAACATCACTGTGATTTGGAATGCTACTAACCACTTACCACTGGAGCATGGAATAGCTGCAAATGGGAATTCACTGCTGTGGATTCAATCTGGTTTCACTTTCCCACCACCGATTCCACTAATATACGCCTAGTGACTCACTGCCCCAGTGTCTGATGCTGTGTAATAAACCACAAAAGCAACCGCTAGCTTGTAATATGACCTTCCTTACAGCTGCACATTGCTGACGGAGGTTATCCAGTGAAGAATGGATTCTTGTGAATATGAAATCTTGTCCTTCTATATATTCATAATAATTCATATGCCTCCTAGATGCCCTCATTCCTCATGACATAACTAAAATTAGGGCTGTCACAATTATTACATAATCGTCTAATCGCAATTATTTTACATAATCGTGATTATTTTTCATAATCGTTTCCACGTTGAAAAGTTTTCATATTTTTTTTAAGTAAAAAATAGTGGATATAGCAGATCTACAAAGCTCACAACGCGACGCGTTGTTAGATATCAATGTTCTTTTTTAAAGTTGTCAAATATGCCTGTCATTTCTTTGTATATTTAGGTTATGTGTCATATCTGCCATGTGCAACTTCAAAGCCTACAAGCCAAACAGAAATGTAATTGTCAACGACAAAAACACAATTAAATTGTTGATCACAATTATTTGTGCAACAATTAATCGTCATGTAAAATGTCATATCGTGACAGCCCTAACTAGGATCAAGTAGAATCGCCTAATCTACACCTTCTCCATTTAGAAGTGACCTCTCAAAGGGCTGTCCTTTCAATAAATTGTGAAAATTCTGAAATTATATTGAGGAAGACCATTTCCCCACAGCATTCTCATTGAATTCACAGACAACCAACACTGTTTCTGCTGAGTCTCTGTTCATAGCCGTGGCTCTTTATGCACCTAGTGCTGTCCTCTAACTGTAACATCTACTGTAATCCCCTCCCGCTTCCCGTTTGCCTTTTTGAACTCTCGGTTTCCCATCCCCTCAATTAACACCTGCCATCCATCTACTCCGGATTGCAACAACTCCGTCCTCCTTCCCCTTCCAATGAACCCTTCACCAATCCCTCCACTCGCTCCCTTAAAACACCGCCCCTTGCTCCTCTGCTGCCAACCCACCCACCCTTCACCCCATTCCCGCTTAACCCTCCTAGTTCCTGGAGGTGACTGGGGGAGGGAGTCTTCCCTTGGAAAGCCAGCAGAAGTGTGCGACCATTGAAAAAGCTAAGGCTAAACAGGCTGAGCGGTGGGCCAAAGTCTTCGGGCAGGTAGGACCACCACTGGTGTCATGGAGATGTCATAGTCAGCCTTGTGGCATTTCCATGGCAGTGCCAAGGGGCATGGCATTCTAACTCGATGTCGGGTTCACGATTGTAAGTGCAGGGTTTTGTTGTGGCTTCTAATTACAGCTTATTACTGTAACCTCTATAGTGCCCAGTACTTGCAAGCTGTGTGGTAATGTACTGTAGCATTTTCTGTATAAAACTTTAGAGAGATGCAGTCAGCTGATGTGAAATTTGCTTTTCTTATACATTTATTAGTGTGGTTGCTCTAGGCAACCAGGAACAAAGAAAGTAGCTCGCACTCACTTTTTTGGTCGCTCCAAACATTTATTTGACAAGCAAAAATAGAATGTTTGGAGCGAACAAAAAAGTGAGTACGAGCTACTTTCTTTGTTCCTAGTATTACTGCGTTGGCAGTTTTAGCTCGGCACCGAAGAACGGAGGATGTGCGTTCTTTTTCTTTGAATGCTATAGGCAACCAGACAATTCTTTTGTCCAGCTTTATTTCATTTAGAGTAACCCTTTTTTCAGTAAACCTTTCTGTAACCCTAATACCCCCAAAAAGTCTTGAGTTCAATGGAATTTTTCCTCTAACCTTTTCTCTAACCCCAAAATCTGTAACCTTTTCTGTAACCCCAAAACCCCATTGAATTCAATGTACTTTTTCTGTCCCTTTTTCTGATTGGACAAGATAATGTCCAATCAGACAGGATTGGTCAAGCTTCATGTGACATCACAATATGTAATATAAATGTTCAGACGGAATTCATCAGGAACAGTACACATTTTCAGAGGGATCAGTATTTGCTACCGTGGGAAAACCCTTGGAAAACCTACACCATCAGTATTTGATAACACGTATTGGAGCGGCTAGCAACGCTCAAAAAGGTTTCAAATTGGAATCAGCTTTGGGGAAGCTATGAGATATGAATAAAATGGAGTTAAGATATTAATGGACTGATTTTAGAGAATAGATGAAAGAGTGGGAGAAAGGGTGTGGTTCTCTGTTTGTTCAGCTTCTCTTTGCTTATATTTTCTTCCTACCCATCCATTTTCCATCTATTTATTTGCTTGTTTTCTATTCTGAAACTCTGTCTATTATGCTGCTAACGCATACTGGTAGTAACAGAGTGTATAATTGCATATCATTTATATTTTTAGGGATTTTTGTTTTGTTAAAATGCTCACTGCCAAAAACGGCAACAACAAAAGAAAGCCAACAGAATAATTGTGTTGCTTAAGTCACTAATAATACTAATTATATTTAAGAATCTCATTCGTATTAACATAATAACAAAATTAATATCAAGCAAATAATGTGCATGTAATGTTAGACATAATAGTGTAGCTCTATATCTTTCCCATCAAGGTGTCAGAGGAGTCAGCTGAGGCCTGGGTAGACGAGTTTGCCACTGCAGGACCAGATTTCCAACAGGCCAAGGCTGCAGTTGAGGTGAGACTAAAACCCAATGCAAATTCAAACAGAGCTTGGATTAGATTCAGTATGAATTCCATATATCAGGGTTCTTCAACGTTTTCAGGCCAAGGACCCCTTAGTTGAGAGAGAGATGAAGCAGGGACCCCCACAACCTTTTCATAGATTCCATATAGTTTCATTGTTTGACAGCACAATCATCAGTGTATTTTGGATTCATGACAATGTGTTTTCAGATATTTAACAACTTGGGAACCGTCAATGCTTAATAAACTTGACCTTTCACTCTGTAATTAGTCTGCTCTTTTTCCCCTCTACACCAAACCTCTTTGCCAAAAATAGCCGATCTACAAGCTCACAACGCCCACAACGCCTCACGCTGCGAGGTCTTGTGAGCTTGTAGATCGGCTATTTTTGGCTAAAGTTCTCAGAATAAGGACACTAGGGTTCAAGTGGTTAATATACAAAAAGGTTTCTATCACACAAATATTTGGAGGACCCCCATAACTCTGTTATGTTATATTTGTACAAGCCATCTAGAACAGGGTTTGTCTGCCTGTCTGTATGTATGTATCTACTGGCGGCATAGCTCAGGGGTTGAGAAACCGTTATTAGAGCACGAAGGGTTCCCCAAGGGTTCCCAGTTCGAATCCGGGCTCCCTCTGAGTTAATGTCGAAGAGTCCTTGAGCAAGACTCTGAACCCCTAGTTGCTCCCGGTGAGTAGGTTGGTGCCTTGCATGGTTTCCTCCACCACCGGTGTATGAATGTGTGCGTGAATGGGTGAATGTAATGCACAATCTATGTAAAGCGCCTTGGATAAAAGTGCTATATAAATGCACCATTTACCATTTACCATTTACTGCATGTCTGTAGGTGTAGTAGTAGATTTGGCCAAATGAGACCTAGATCGTCACCACACAAGTCGACCATACCATAAAAGGAAAACATATTGGAAATGAATTGGGTTATTATACATTATGATCAAAGTGTCATGTGTGTCTTGGATCCAGAGTGATGTGGATTTCTGGGAGAAGCTACAGCAGGAATGGGAGGAGATGGCCAAGAGAGACGCAGAGAGTCACCCCTGGCTGTCTGACTTTGACCAGCTACTCACCACTTCCTATGACAAGGTACAGTATCCTCCTATCCTCACTGCCAAAGATGGATGTCTTGAATATTCTGCTCTGTGTGTGTGTGTGTGTGTGTGTGTGTGTGTGTGTGTGTGTGTGTGTGTGTGTGTGTGTGTGTGTGTGTGTGTGTGTGTGTGTGTGTGTGTGTGTGTGTGTGTGTGTGTGTGTGTGTGTGTGTGTGTGTGTGTGTGTGTGTGTGTGTTTTTTTTGCAAGACTGCAGATTTATTTTTGATTTTATAAAACTCCAACTTTGATGTGTATTTGTTTGGCTGATTGCATCTCTGATTTCACACAGTACTCTTATCGGTTACAGTTCAAGTTTATGGATTTATTGTTCCAATAAAAGGAGGTTTGCTTTGCTTGAAGACATGATCAACATAGGCTAGGACATACTGTAAATGTCTTGAAAAAGATAATTAATATTTAAATGTCAGTATCAGCAAATTGGTACCTACAACCACTACGACTTGCATTCTGGTAATAGCAAAAGCACTCATTCTTTACTGATGTCTTCCTTCATTCAGTGAAATATTTGGGTACCTTAGTAACTAGTTGCAAATGGCTCTTCCTTGCACTTATAATGCTGTGGTAAACCACATTTATCTGGCATAACGTGCTCTCCACTGTTTAACCAATTGTTGAAAGTACCTCAATGCTGCATGTCGTGTCATCGTGCGCTTTACCCGCATACATGGAACTGAACGCCTTTGGCACAGTGTAGCGCCCTGAAACCACAGCTCCAGTCAAGCAGTTTCATAATAACGAACATTTATTTATTAATGGAATACGAAAGGAACTAAACCAGGCTTTAATTTGTAGTGATCTAGTATAGTGACTGATTACAAAAGACCAATTTAAAAATGAACAGCCTAAAAGAAAACGTCAGCTATTGTATTTTGTTCCAGGGGTACCAATTTGAAGAGGACAACCCTTACCTGTCCCACCAAGATCCCCTGGCAGAGGGCCTTAAAAGGATGGAGGCAGGGGACATCCCTGGTGCCGTGAGACTCTTTGAGAGTGCTGTACAGAGAGAACCAGAAAACCAGCTGGTGAGGGGTTTTGTGCTTTGGTTTACTTCATTTACCGTATCTGTGAACTTTGGTATGGTATTCTCTCCCATCGTAAGAATGGTATTTATCAGGTTGACTGCTTTAAAGATGGTTGATCTCGGGGCACAGTGGCGCAGTGGTTAGCACTTCGCCTCACAGCTAGAAGGTCCTGGGTTCAATTCCCGCCGGGGGACGCTGTGGGCGCTGGGGGCGTATTCCTCCCTCCGCGTCATCAGCGCCCACAGTACACCCTAGGTGGGGTTGGCGATAGGGCCTTTCTGTGTGGAGTTTGTATGTTCTCCCCGTGTCTCCTCTCAAAAACATGCAGTAGTCCTGGTTTCTATACTACCTCCCCCTAGCCAGCCAGGTGCTCCCCAATTCCCCTGGCGTGACAGGGGGGGAGAGCGGAAACCAGGACTACAGGTTAGGTAGTTGGCACTGGGTGAGGAGATGGGTTGCAAAACCGTGGGATAAAAACTATAAAAAATTAAAGATGGTTGATCTCTATCCTGCTTCTCTGAATGCTTTCTCTTCATAATCAGTATAAAATATAAATAAACAAAACCACATCTTCTCATTTGTTTCATATTTTATGGCATGTCTCAGAACAATCAATTGTACTGACGTGACTTCCTTCTATTGGATTTCAGGCATGGCAATATCTGGGAACCTGTCAAGCAGAGAATGAGCAAGAATTTGCTGCCATCAGTGCCCTCCGAAGGTATGGACAGAATTGCTAAAAAGTGAAACATTAAACATTAAAAGCCACTTGCATAAGTATTGCATCTAAGCCTACTGATAGTGTTTAAAGTAGTATTAGGTGTTCAGGAGCAGAACTGTGTTTTATGTGGAGATTAGACTTAATCCATTTTGAATAAAGCTATTGATATAAATGTTGTTACCATCGTGCTCTGACTCCTATAGTGCGATATCTAGATAGCTTTCTTTCTGGTGTGGATTCATCATCATGAACGGCTCCTTTTTATTTGCTGGCATGACATGATGGCTTATCAATCACAGTTGTAATAAATACATTACTTTTAGTTGCATTTACCCAGTGGGTAATCGTAAACATAGGCTAATGAATACAGCAGCCTATTATACTGTGTGGTGAAGTGGGTTTCTGAGTATTGTTTTATTTTTCTTGTCTCTCTGCCTCCGTTAGATGCATAGAACTGCAGAATGACAACTTGACTGCTCTGATGGCGCTGGCTGTCAGCTTCACCAATGAATCACTGCACAGGCAGGCCTGTGAGACTCTCCGTGACTGGCTGAGGCACAATCCCAAATACCGCTCTGTTCTGGAGCAGAGCGAACGGGAACGGGAGAAGGATGGTGTCAGAGAGAAGGAGAAGGAGAGAGAGAGATTTGGATCGCTGCTTCCAGAGTGAGTAGTAGTAGTAGAAGCTATTTTGTCCTAAGGGGAAATTGTTTCTTCAATTTCATGGGGGTACAAAGTAGAAACAGACAAGATACAATAGATTCATTATCAAATGGATGTATTCTACAAACTAGATAATAATTACAAAAATAATGCCAAAATGTTTGGATACGGGTAGGATGTTGGGGAAAGAATTGGGGAAAGCCAAATTTGTAATTTATGCTCAACTTTACAAAACCTATTACTTCATTATCCAAAAGATAATTAAAGCTGGTATCCAAAACTGAACTAGAAGCAGTACTCTTCCGAGCACAGGTCTCCACCAGGTCAGGTATGTTATTGTGGCCTCCTGGTGGCGCTAAATGTGAAAAGGGTGCCATGTCTTCTTTGGCGTGCATGATTTAAGGCATTTTGTTCCAAAAATTAGTTTTAACCCATCTTTAAACGATAGATTATGTTAATACAATATAACATCTCCAGGTTTTGGAGATGGTCTCTCTACTCTCCCACCTGAGAAATGTAGACCCAGGTGGCAGGTAGGACACCTACTGGTTGCCAAGTAGTACTGCATGTAGCTCATGTGCGCCCTACCTCCCTTGGCCAAGTAGGTATTCTGTCTTGGAAGTGCTAGAACTGACTGGAGTTAAATTCCTGGGTAGGACATGAAACTTACAGATAGCAGCTCTAACCACACAAACCCCAGCATGCCTATTTCGGGAGGGAACATTTGCCAAAAATATCAGATCTACAAGCCCAAAGCGTGACTCATTGCGATGAGTTTTTTGAGCTGGTAGAGCTGCTATTTTTTGTGAAGAGATATGGTGTAGACAGAACAAAGCAGTCAGAGTACAGTTGTAACTCAAGTCTGTTTCTCTAAGAATAGTTGTTGAAATATAAAAATAATATAGTGGTTGAAATCATGAACCTGAAATCTTACTCTTTCATCCTTCTCACTCGTTCATTTTCAGGTCATTGTTTACTGAGGTCCAATCTCTGTTCCTGAGTGCGGCTAATGCTGATCCGGCACGGGTGGACCCACAACTGCAGTGTGGCTTGGGGGTCCTCTTCAACCTGAGCGGAGAGTATGACAAGGCCGTGGACTGTTTCACCGCTGCCCTCTCTGTCACACCACAGGTTGGAATGGTCCCTAATATAGCAATAATACTTGGCCTCGTTCCCAGCCTTTTCTCATCTCTGAGGAGAAAAGCTGTGTCTTTTTCGACCAAAACGCAACGTCCTTCCTTGGGCAGTACTTCCGCCAAATTACAGGCTAGGCCTCACCCAGTGTGAATAATACCCAAAAGGGCATTCTGCTGCACAGTGTTTATGCGTACCAGAACAAAATACTATTGTTGGCAGCAGAGATGGAATATCCGTTATTACAGCATTTCTACAGTGTTACTGACTACAACGTACTGGCAACAAATATGGTTGGGTGTGGTTTATGTATGTTTTGTAATATTATAATTTATATCTACAAAGTAACTAGTAACTAAAGCTTTCAAATAAATGTAGTGGAGTAAAAGTACAATATTTGGATCCAAGATGTAGTGGAGTAGAAGTAAAAGTATTGGAAATACTCAATACTAAAGTACAAATACCTCAAACTTTTACTTAAGTACAGTACTTGAGTAAATGTACTTAGTTACTTTACACCACTGAACATAAGCTGTCAATTTCTGAACTCTCTCTCTTCACTTCCAGGACTACCTTCTGTGGAATAAACTGGGTGCCACACTGGCCAATGGGAGCCACTCGGAGGAGGCAGTAGCCGCCTACAGGAGAGCATTGGAACTGCAGCCTGGCTTTGTCCGCAGCCGTTACAACTTGGGAATCAGCTGTGTCAACCTAGGAGCACACAGGTGAGGGACACGTGTTCATGTAGAGAGGTATTCATGGGTTGCATTTGTAGTCCTACAGCGGCCATGTTGAGGACCAATGGCCGTTTAGGACTACAAATGCAACCCATGAATAGTGTTTGTTTTGTGAGGGGGAGAACACATAAAGATTACTGACAATATTTGGATTTGAATATCATGGCCAGATAGCTCATTTATAAAACTCAAGCTTCTACCAAAGTTCAACATCTCTTTAAGTTCAACAGTCTACTCTAAGCTTTGCCATGCCATGCAGTTAAGACTAATATCATCTTGTCACTGAGAAAATGTTCATGACACTTATTCCTGGACCTGATTTTATTTGTTTACAAAATGAAAGTGACTTGCTGCCTGTTAACTGAATCATCCAGCAGATACAAACTGAAATTTAGCCAACAGGATTACCATCCCCTGCTCATCCCGCCTTCTCCTCCCAACTCTCTGCAGGGAGGCTGTGGAGCACTTCCTCGAGGCATTATCCCTCCAGCGCCAGGCTTCAGGGGACGGCGCCACTCGGGGGCCCGGAGGTGCCGCGGCAACCATGATGTCAGACAACATCTGGTCCACCCTGCGCATGGCGCTGAGCATGATGGGCGAGAGCTCTCTGTATACGGCCGCCGACCGCCGCGACCTGGATACGCTGCTGGCTCACTTCTGCCAGCGGGAGGTGGAGGGCGGGTCAGATTGAAGTATGGGCAGGGCTGAGGCCAGGACCAGGAGAGGGCTGATATCATGCGAGTGCTTTCTGTCAGGAACAAAGTGTTTGGCTGAGGTGGAGGATAAGTGAGTAAGGAGGACAGGAGGGACAGGGATAGAGATGTAGAGAGATGCTGTACAAGGTGTCTTGGAGTGGATGGAACTGGAAGAGGCGGCAACAAGGGAGGGAGGTGTAGTGAGTAGGACATTGAATCATCCAATAAACCGAGGGAATGGATCATGTACTCTCACTGGGTCTCTTTGCGTGCATACAATATTCCAGTTACTGTCAATAATCAGGTAAAGGTAATAGTTTGACTAAAGGTCAACTTCCCTCAATAGCCTGTGTTCACATGGATTTATGTGATTGCTGGGTTAGAGAAGAATGTGAAAGATCTTTGGTGTGTTAACCAGGTTATGTTCATCCTAATTCTGACCTTACTTTTGTTACGATATGATCAGGCTAACGGGTGTACGCGATAATTGCTATAGTCTGCCTTAATGGTTTAAAAATCAGATAAGCACACCTGTAAGTGTACCCGGTGTTACCAAATAGACTGTATCATGGACTCATACTGACATACAGTGAAGGGATAGTTCACCTGTACATCTCAACCGTATGTTCTCTCAGACTCAATCTGAATTGATTCTCCTATTAGAGTTTACTGTTGGCAAAGACGGTTTATAGTTTGGAGGATATGTGTGAGATTATACGCAGACTAAATCAAGTGTTTTCTGGTGAAATGCTCCTTTAAGTGACTCATATCCAATACGAGAGTATTATTCTCTCTGGAGAGATGCCACCAGCAGTAATGGTTAATTTATACTCTCTTGTACGACCAATGTTGTTCATAAAACATAACTGATGATCAATCAGGGAAAAAAACAAAACAAAAACGCAAGGTTGGAAATCAGTTATGTTCGGCGAGCAGCAAATCGGTTGGTCGTACGAGAAAGTATAAATTGGGCTCAAGTCTCACTGTGATGGCTGTAAACACAAACATAACCAGTCTATTTCAAAATAGTTTTTTCAGGTTTTTCTTCTAATTTCCTCCCCTTGCACTGAACTGATCTAAACAAAATTAGCTTAATGAAAGCTAACGTCCATTGATTTCAAGTCTTTTGTAAAATAAAAAAAGATGAAGGAGGATGATGCTCCTTGTGACTTGAAATTGTATTTAGTAACGTGAAAGGGACAGTTTTGTTATAGAAGTCATTGCTTTCACAGCCCTTGTTACTGATGGCTGGTAAGTACCATTCTAAACTTTACACACATTTGTAGATTTTTCAAGGTACGATTATTACCGCTGTGCTTAAGAGTACTACATTTGAAGGGTTTCATTCCGAAATGCTAGTTATCCATACCATGCAAAAAGGTTTATCAGTAGCCAATTTAAATCATACAGTGGATATTTGCCTCCAAAATGCATATTTTGCATGCACAGGTCTTAAGTCAGCTATATCTTTGAATATACCATAGTAAATTTGACCACGAGTTGATGCTAGCATGACTGTTGTAACCACAGTTATCACATTGTTCCAATGCCAGATATCTGTGTTAATGAAACTCTTCATTTTATAAATAGTGTTCTAAAAGGTTAGTGGGATTAAGGCTGGGCCAGGTTCACACTACATACTGTATCCACCAGTTGGAAGGGCTGAACTGTCTGCTTGTTTGTCTCTCTTTTCCCCCCCAATAATAATCAGTTAATAGTCGGCATGATGGACTGAAAACCAGCAAGGCTGTTGCCAAGTGGCGTTTGTGTGTGGAGGAGGATCCAGTTTGGGACATAGTATGATAAGACCATGTATTTGTAATAGGTTTTCCAGGCTCCTCCGCTCTCTTGCTTTTTTCAATGCTTCTTGTTGTAAAACAATTTTGCTTTTATTGTAAAATAATGCTATCTGCCATATTGTGTATTGTAACATAATTATTGCACTATTACTGTTTTCAAAACTAGTTAGCCTAATTGTAATGTTTAATATTATTCAGCAATAAAGCTCTGATCTCTGATTACACATGTCTATTATTATTTTTCTTCTGTATTTTCACTAACAAATTAGCACAGCTCACTTGAATAGAAATGCACCTTACACATGCTGGAACAAAGTTTATGAATATGTTACTACCTTTAATTACTCCTTCAGATATTTAATTTGGCAGGGATAATACACTTTTTCAAGCCCAATTTGTAGACTAATTGTATTTGCCATATTAGTAAGACTAAAGTTATATCTTTTATACTTTTCATGTTGACAGTATTTGTGTTTTAAGACTTTATTTCTTTCTTATCCTTGTGGTGTGACGCTCTCCACTCTACTATACCATATTATGATCATGTGGTTCCATGCCATGCAACATTGCATTTCTGTTTCATAATAATGTGATAAGCCCATAGTAGGATAAACCGCCGACTGTTTTGTTTCAAACGTTTTCATTTACATGTCCCTCCCACTTCCTGAATGTGGAGTGGTGTTAACCAATCAGCGCTGGGTAGGTGGTTACTGGAGAACGCTGACTGGTTGGTTTGAAAATAACATGCACACGGTTGCCTTTTAAATGTAGTTGTGCATCTTCAGTAAGTTCTTGTGAGTGAGAGTGAGGCAGAAAGCAGTCGTCTACGTCTTGAGTCTGACTCCGAGGGCGAATACACAAAAGACAGCCCGTTTTCAACGTTAAAAGGTAAGAAGTGTTTGCTAGATAATAAATACAACAACACGAGGGAAATGTGCGTCATGAAACTGATAAACTTAGGATGTTCAAACTTTGCAGGAGAGCAGTTTAGTGTTTGCTAACGGTTAGCATTAAAGCTGTTTCCTAACGTATAGGTGGGTTAACGTGAAGGTCGGGGCTTATTTTTCATCCATATTTACAGGTACTTCTTAAATCCACCATGGGCTCCAGTCTGTCCAGAGAGAGCAAGCTGGCCGTGTCTTCCACGCCAAAACCAGAGCCCACACAGCGCATCAAAAATGAGCGACTCGGTCAGTTGATGGATCCACGTTCTCCCTCAACGGACATTGACCGTACACCCATTCAGGTAAAATTTTACTTAAATAATGCGTTATATTAATAGCAATTATCAAGCTAGATTGCCAACAATACTGCTTCGCTCAGGGAGGGGTTGTTTGAAACCGCTCAACTCACATGGTGGGATATTGAAAAATGTAGGCCTGCTAAAGTTATTGAGGCAGTCTCAAGTCCTGAGTTGTTTTTCACTTTCTTTATTTTTTTTATTTTTGGAGCGGTGCTAGCACAAGCTCCCTGTACGTCGTTTTGTGTGTCCAGGCTAGTCTGAGAAATTGTCTTAGTCAGTCTGAGAAATTGTCTTAGTCAGAACGGGATCTAGCTGCGCATGCGCGACTCACACACACACGCACACACACGCACATATCGAAGTGTTGTCTGCGTGAAGATCAGCTGTTGTGTGTGTGTGTGTGTGTAGTCCGTTAATAACAACTAACAAGCATGGTATGTTGGCGTATCTCGAGTCGACCCCCTCTGCTGTCTGCGTCTTGCCCGTGATAGCCGCGGCTCACGAAGCATGCAGCCACCGTAGCGAGCCACGGGCAATCAAGAATTGACACATGTCAATATATAAAATAGGTGAAAAAAGTCAGGGACTTTGAACAGTCTATCCAAAATATCTCTGTTCCATCTATTCAGCATGCAGCCACCGTAGCAAGCCACGGGCAATCAAGAATTGACACATGTCAATATATAAATAGGTGAATATATTTATATAGTTTATATATTTACCTGGAACTGCTCAAATTCACCGCTCCACTTCGAACCGAGGTTTGATTTTTATTTTTTCCTTCGCTTCTGTTAGTTCTGTATTCTGTGCAAGTTCTCTCTCCTGACTGGATGAAATGGGTATCCTGACCTGACATATTTTGTGTTTACTAAAGAACATGAGCGACTGCGAGACCCCTGTTACTGAACCCTCTTTAGCAATGAGTGCAATCGAATATGAAGTTATTTAACAAAAAAAGATCACTTTAATAGCTGTTTTTGTTTATTTGGGACTTTGAAGTTGTGATTACTTGTCTTTTGGTGTGTTTGTATTGTTGTGGTTCTCTTGTTTTGACATTAAATGTAATAATATAAAATGTATATGCTATTAAAGTCTGTATTGGCCTGTGCTTTATTTAGTTTGGTGCACCTTCCGAAACTCCAAAAGCAGCGACAAATGGATGTGCCCTGCTTGCAGAAGATCCCAGGTCACCTACAATTGGAATTACCCGTACGCCTGTGAGAGATGACATGCGAGGTATAATTAAGTGAAAAACACCAACTTTTGTAGAAATGCAATTTCTACTGACATGTACTGTAGAGCTGTTTGTCACATGTAACTAAAGCATTTATTGCTGACTGACATCTGAACTCTTATCTTGCAGTGACAGTTGGCTCCTTTGCTCGTCGGCTGGGCATCCTTTTTTACAACGAGGCGGCCAGTGTGTCCGTTGCTCCTCCTGGCAGGTTCTCTAAACCCTCCAATCTCGATGTAGAAGAGGAACAGGCCACTGTGACCGAGGAGTTGGGTTCCATGGAGCCCCTCCTGGCTTGCCAGCCCCCCCAGAACTTTGGCACCATGGCTCAGCATGCCAACCTCCTGGCCACCCCAGTCAGGGCTCCTCCTCTCAGCACGGGTGACATGAGTCCCTTCGTGCTGCTTGAGAACGTCCAGTTAGAGGTTGAGACCGAGGCGGACCTGACCCTGGAGGAGGCTGAAGAGGCCAGAGAGTCACCCCTCCACAAGAGGCTGAGTATGAGCCTGATAACCTGCCTTGAAGGAGCAGCTTCATCACAGATATATGCTGAGGTGCACAGTGACAGTCCATCTCCGGTGGCTACAGTTACGGCTGCAGTCGAGCAACTGAGGGTAGGACCTGACCACTCCTACGCCCTTGCCTCTTTCACCCATGACCCTGCATCTCCCCAGTCTCCTGCCCAGCTTGACATGCCTACAGTGACTGACGTTTCAGTCTCTTCAGAGCAGCTCGAAGAGGCAGCAGCACAGGAGTCTTCCCCCATAGAAACGGAAGAGTCAGACACTGTAACCGAGACCCAACTTGCCCCTGCTACCTCTGAGCACCAAATTGCCCCTGAGCCTCAAATTGACCCTGCTACCACCGATCCTCAAATTGCCACTGCTACCCCTGAGCCCACTGCTACGCCTGAGCACCAAATTTCCCCTGAGCCTCAAATTAACCCTGCTACCCTTGAGGCCCAAGCTACCACCACTACCCTTGAGCTCCAGCCTGCTGTCACTACCGTGAATCCTCCAGCTGTTGTTGTCCCCACCCCAAGCCCCCAGGATCAAGAAGGACAGTCCTGTAAGGGCATCCGCTGCCCCAACCTCAGCACACAGAGCCCTAGCCAGGTCGTCTTCAAACCACAGTGGCTGGGGAAGGGCTTTGGCGCTACAGGGCTGAGAGCCAGAGGAGTGCAAGCAAGGAGAAGCAAGGGAGGTTCCTCTCCTCTTGCTGTCAGGGTGGCTGTGAAGAACGTATTCAATGACAACAAGGGACTGTCCACTAAACCCAAAGAGAAAGGTATGTGAACGTTTGTGACTGGTTTTTCAATTTGTAACAAAAATGTGACTCTTATAATAGTTTCTTCATTCCTCAACCTCTGAAAAGTGTGTTTGTAAATGCTCCTCCTTCCTCCTCCAGGTAAAGGACTGAGTGAAGGCCGATCCCCGCTGCAGCTTCTTAAAGAAACAAACTCTCCCAGGGAACAGTCATCCCAGGTATTCATTCTTATAATGTGTGGCTTGACGGATAATTATATTTGAAATATTTAGTTTTCTTGATGTGACACATTAAATTCCTTTTTTACCTGAAGACAAGCAAAATCAAACACAATCCGTTTACCAAAAATGGTTTGTCATGCACCGTATAGCGTCTAGGCGGTCCAGGTCAACCCCCTTTTGAAATGCTGCATCTCAAGGCTGCTCTTTGATTGACTAGCTCATACATGGGCAACTGGTGGCCCAGGGGCCACATGCGGTCTCCACCCTCACTTAATGCAGCGTGCAGGTTAATATCAGAATACTGGTATATTATTGAGTTCAGCTGTAGGATTGCAAACATGACCAGCATTACTTCAGTCTATATTCTTGTCTATAATCTATATTAGTAGCTTAATGACTAGTATTGCGTTATGTTATGTCCAATGTATTTGTATTCAAGTTCATAAAGTTATTTAGTATAACTAAAAGCATTTGAAATTAAATTAAAAAAGGGATTCCAATTCAAATGGCAACAAGCTCAAAACGTGTCACGTTTTGAGCTTGTAGATCAGCTACTTTTGTGTGACAAAGAATAACTAACAAAGTAGGCCATTCATTTTGGGAAAAAAAAAGTTAAAACATGGATAGAGGTTTCTGCCTGACACTATGTAATATGGCCCTCTGGAGTTGGTGTGTAACTATAGTGGCCCTTTCCATCATCAAAGTTGACCAAGGGTGGGCAACTTTACTAGACTAGCTAAAATGAATAACCCATTTTAAGTTGTTGCCTTTACCCACCTCACACACTATTTCCCCCTCTCAACATCTAGAGGAAACTGAAGGTGTCCACCCCAGACAGACAGAGGCGTGGACAGTTGGACAGCAGAACCCTGGCTGTCTCTCTGGACAAGGAGAACAGATGATGAAAATGGCACTACACTACAGTAATGTGTACAGAATCCTGTCACTTTAATAATCTTAAAATGTTCTTTTAAATAGGATTCCATTGTGTAAAGTCATCTCGGCAACAACACGTTGTTCTAAGTGTTTGTTTGTTTTTGTTGTAAATAAAATGTTCATTTAATTGTTGATGTATAAGTTGCCTGGTATCATGACTTTTTATTTCATGCTGGTTCTGCTCTCGCTTTCTTCAGCCGCTTGATTTTACCCAGTCATTTGAGGTTACTTGGCAATTAGAAATGTAAACATTGTGATTTTGAACATGTGCTTTAATTTGTAACACATCATTATTCTTCAGGCCAGGGTTAGGCAACCTTAGACATGGGTGCCAACATTTTTGTTTACAGCATAATGACTAATACAAATTCCATCCTGCATACAGTGTGTGTGACTTAAAAACAAATCAACATTTTGCAGCCCAGTGCATTTACAGAGTTTGCATATCTCTCTATTTCAGTTCAAGGTTTTAACCACTGTTGGCTTTGACATTCTGAAAGTGGGAACTTGTCACTTTGAGGTTGTGCACATGATAACTAGTAAGCAAGACGCTTCGTATGTTAAGGCACCATGAATTGAAAATATTTGCATTGAAAGTGCAAAATATATAAAACTATTCCATAACCGTTGAAAGATATGTGCATGCAAATTATGTGCATTGTTTGGCTTATGGGATGTACACAGTATATGAGGGATTGAAAGTTTGAAATATGCAGATTCACATAAGCTGTTAGTAAACCATGTATAATGATGCCTATATAGCTATTTTGATGGCTTACCGAGTGAGTATCAGAAATGTAGATTCTATTGATTATCAAGTTGTTGGTTGAGATGCAATGGTAATGAAAAATGATTTCAGGCAAGAGTCACTTTTAATGTAGAATTCCACATTTATTATAAAGTCTTAAGAAAGGTCCTATAGCTTTACTATGCACAGCGTATATCCAATATTGGAAAGGCAGTCCAAAATCTAGCAAGAGCTGGTGTAATATAGAAATGAATGACCGTTTTAAGCAGATTACTTTGTGTATGTACATGAACCATCACTCAGGTAGATCTGGTTCTGTGCATAAAGGAAAAGGTAAGCTGAGACATAGACTTGTATACAGTATGTTTCTCATTATGTGCACAGTATCCATTAGCATCCATGTACAGTCATACCAGTACACTCATGTTGTCTCCTTGCTGAAAGATGGTTTACCTTTTTTTAAGTGATCAGTGAACCGTTAAGATCCATTTGATTATCCCATCTGCCAATCCCAACGGTTTACTGAAAGCACTTTTTATGACTAGCTAGTGGCAGGCAAAGAGATTATCAGACCCCAACTCATAGTAAACATGGTCTATCAAACACACCCACATATAAAAAAACAACTCATGAGCACTAACAGACACCTGCAAACTAAATCCATCCTAATGCAATTTAGAAAATGTATAGAGAAAGTAAACAAGGTCTATACAGGGGTCTTCAACGTTTTTAAGCCCAAGGACCCCTTGGCTGAGAGAGAGATGAAGGGACCCCCACTACATATTGTACAACATTATGTTGCAGATTAAACTTTTTAATGAGATTTCATAGATGGCTCCGTAGACTTGTTTCACAGCACTATCATCAGTGGCATGTACTTGGTCTGCTCTTTTTGCCTCTACAGCTAACTTCTTTGCGGAAATAGCCGATCTACACCTCGCAGCGCCTCGTAGATAGGCTATTTTCGGTTCCCCTCAGAATAGGGATGCTATGGTTCAAATGGTTAATGTGAAAACAGTTCTTATCACATGAGTTGGCCCTGTAGTAACTCTGGGGGTCCTGGACCCCCTGTTGAAGACCCCTGGTCTATAATACTATCAAGGGAAATCTACCAAAACATAAGGGGAAAAACGCTGTTGGAAACAAAATGTTCCATAAAATGTATTTCAACAGATGTGTAACTTGTGGTTGATATGAAATGTAACAACACAACTGGTGTGAACCTAAATTCTCTGTAACTGGACATGTATATTTAACTCATCCAATCTCAACCATTTCCATTTGGCAACTGTTCTCATCTGGCTTGCACGAAATGCATGTCTTAATCAACTGGATTGGATTTCAACCAACAAAGAGAGGATAACCCTGCCTGGTATTTGCCCCCTATAACTTGAGAAGTAGGTGTGAGAGATTTGTAGAATTATGACCCTTCTCACACATTTGAAATAGGACTTGGCACAACAAAAACATCTTACTCCAATCCAATTCTTCCCTCTTCTATAACTCCCATCCCCACAAACCCCTCTACCAACCCTCCCCATCTCAAACTATCTTCTCCGCCTGCTGGTGGAGAACCTGTCCTTAGTTCCATATCTTCAGGAAGTTGTCCCAGGATCCTGTGCAGCAAGCCATTCCGTCCATATTGATTCCCATACAGCTCACTTTGTTGTCATGACCAGAAAACGACCCTGGAGTAGAATATCACCAGAGATAAAATGGGAAAAAAAGAACAAATGAAATATTATTTGGTTAATAACATTTTAAAAAGACATTTTCAATACTATTTCTATGTTGTACAAAAGCATGCTATAAATTATTATGTCATAATGTATGTATGGTCTATTTAACATTTGCACATGTCACATTGGATTTTCTGAATCAATTAATCAAAATAGAATATATTTTATTTCCTTTGTAACCTTTTCTGTAAGTCTTCTGATTTCCTCATCAACCACACTTTTTAACTCAATACTAACCTGACTGACATGATACTGATGATGTCATGGTCAGTATCCTGGACAGCACCTGACACCCTGTGATAGGGACTTGTCACAGCCCTGTCCCTCCCAGGGATGTCAGGCCCTGTCACATTAGGCCCCTCTCACAGCACTGTGTATGCTGTCCTGAATGGCCTGACATCCATGTGACAGGGCTGGTAACATGTCAGGTCCAGTGACAGCCTTGCCATTTGGTGCTGTGTGAGCAAAATCTGATATTTGGATATTGGGTAGGGGGCACTGGCCCAAAAAAGGTTGAGTAACACTGAATTAAACACATTTGTCTTTGGCGTAGAGATACCCCTCTCCTTTGAGAATTATGTCTCCTCTGAGTTTGTTTACTCACCGACTTTCTCAGCCTTCAACGTGTCCCAGATGTTGACATTGAAGTCGTCATAGCCTGCCAGTATCAGCCGCCCGGAGAGGGACGGTGCGATGGAAGTCACACCGGTCATGATGGAGGAGTCCTGGTAGGTGACTAGCTCCTGATCAGCCCGCAGATCATACAGCTTACAGAAGCAATCGTCTGACCCGGTGATCACTGCATTACCATTGGGGAAGAACTTGTGGGAGAGAGGATAACAGAGGTACAAACAATTATTATGCAGGTTATTGTGGTGTGCATGGAGGACAATTATGTCTGATATAATCTAATTGAGGGAAAAGGTGTGATAAACAGAATGTGCACCTTTTGTACAAGAACCGCTTCTCTGGTATAGTGGTTCTCAAACCTTTCAGGCCGTGACCACCCAAAAATATTCATATTTGAACCCCCCCACACACCCTGACAAGCACTTGGAATGTAGAGTTGAGGTGTTATATTTAGTTTGCCTCGATTTCACAAATAAATATTGTGAAAATAGCAGATCTAAGCTCACAACGCCTCGCCTCTTTCTTATCGTTTTATTTATTTTTTGTGGAAAGTTTCTATATTGAAAAAAGGGCAGATCCATGCACACCAAAGAGGTTTACAACAGGTGCATAGGACAAAAGGATGGTCCAAATGCAACATGTAACAGCACACTGTCTATGTCTTTAGACCTTCATAAGGATAAAGTCTGGAAAGTTTTCAAATTCTTTTGAAACAATTCTGCTTTTTTGTGATTATTATTATTATTATTATTACCCATTATTATTGTTTGTGACCCCAAATCCAGACTAATTGTTTGGGAAATACTGTACACTATGCCAACTCAGGTACAACTTATGCAACAGTGTCTTATCTAACACAAAACTCATAATCCAAATGTAGCTTACCATTCAATCCACCCTGTTCTCTGTAACTCTAACATGGTCTGGTGCCATCTTTTGGTGGGCTATTGGGCTTCTATGAACTGGACGTTCCCAAGCATCAGTGGGGTGTACCAGTGTCCCATTAAAATGTCCTGTAGTGCACTGTTTCCCAAACTCGGGACCCATTTGTGCCCGATTTTTATGGGTCACGACGAGTCACGACTAAAGTAAAAATAACATTTTATTTTCCTAAAAAAAAAGAAAATAAAAAAAAGTCCCATCCCCCAAAAATCATTTTAATCTTTAGGGGGGAAAGAAATATTCAAAAATGTCAAACAAAGAAACAAACAAATCTAAGAAATTCCATGAATAAAATATAATAATAATTAAGAAGTAGTGAAAATAGCCGATCTACAAGCTCTCAACGCGGCGAGAAGCGACACGTTGTTGTGAGATCGGCTAGGCTCTCTAGTTTGGGGCCCGGGCAAATGTCTAATCTCTTTTTTGGGTCACAGGCTAAAAGGTTTGCAAACCACTGCTGTAGTGCATTCTATTTGACAAATTAGTTGATTCTTATTTGAGGGCCGTCCAGACCAAGCATGACAACTGCTATAAACGTTTTAACAATCGTTCTAACTCAAGTGGATGCCGAAAGTGAAGAATTAAACAGCCATTTACTGATTTACTGATGCCTGATTTACCGTAGCAGAAGTAGATCTAACTAGTTGAGGTGCCAACTTGCATCATGTGCACAAGTAGGCCATGTATGGCCATGTATGGCCACTGGCATCACCAGGAATGCTGGTCCCTCATTGGCTGTTACTGATGACGTTGCCAGAAATGCTGGTCCCTGATTGGGCTACAGACTTAAAAAAAGAAGGACACGACATATGCAGCCAAACGCAATAGCTTGCGCACTCTGCTGGCGCAAGTAGCGCATCTACAACTTGGTTGGGAGCTTGTACGTCTACTGTAGTATTTACGGTACCCAGGCACAACTGAGTATAACTTAGGCTTTAGGCTGTATTCTTACTCCGCTACATTTATTTGAAAGGTTTAGTTACTAGTTACTTTGTAGATTTGGATTGACCACTTCAGCCATATATACATTTCGGCCATTTGAAAATAGCTGTTCTACAAGCTCGCAATGTGTCGACACATCGTGAGCTTGTAGATCTGCTATTTTCAAAATATTTGTACGCATTTGAAAACCTTAAATGGGACATTCTGCATAATGAGTACTTTTACTTTTTGTACTTAAAGTACTTTTTGATATCAATACTTTTGTACTTTTACTCAAGTACATTTTGAATTCAGGACTTTTAATTGTAACAGAGTATTTCTACATTTCAGTATCTATACTTTTACTTTAAGTATAAAATGTGAGTACTTTTTCCACCACTGTCTCCTTCCCTTACCGCAATGGCATTGATGTCACTCTCGTGTCCTGGAAATGTTTGTCTACATTTTGCCTCTCTGATGTCCCACAGCTTGGCTGTGAAGTCACACGCCCCGGAGATGAAGTACTTGAAGTCTGGAGACACGCCCAGCGACATGCAGTCACCTAGGTGACCATCGAATATAGTCTTCTGTGTTCCTGTCTCGATGTCCCATAGCACACTGGGAGGCAGTAACGAGGAGAGAAAGGCACAGGAAGGAAGATATGAATTGTTTGGTTCCATGATGAGATATCCCATCAACTGTTTGAAAACACTTTAGGCCTACACTTACAAAATGAAAAGATACCACAGCATTAAAAACAAAGCATCCCATAGTTTGTATTAATCTCCCATAATTCAGTATTCTTACCAAGTACAGTCACCTGAGCTGGTGATGATCTCACTGTCACTAAGGAAGCGACAGCAGGACAGGTAACCTGAGCAACACAGAAACACAATATCAACGATACAATTGAGCCTTTAGCCAATGAGGGACCAGCATTCTTGGTGATGTCACCATTAACAAGAGCGACCTGATATAAATAACAAGGAGCAAGTTGGCACTTCGACAAAGTGCCAACTTGCCCACCCACATACATACATATACAGACAGCACCAAACACCACCGATCACAGTACTTGTGCACTCTGCTGCCGCACAAGTAGGCCATATATGGCCACGAGTGCACAAGATGCAAGTTGTCATCTTTTTTATAGTATTTATTTTTTTCATTTCCCCCAAAAGTTATACAAAATAAATGAATCAAGAAAGATGCAATTCTGGGCAATTGCAAGTGTGGTTGCTGTGTGATGTGAGTCACACTTGCAAATCAATTCCGTCGGTCGATTTCAAATATGGCCTAAGTGCGTGCCACCAAAACTGTGGGAGGAGTAGTGAGGCAAAATAAAGTTTATCCGGAAAGATGGAAAGATCGAAAAATGGATGGGAGAAAGTCAGACAAGTACAATCAGACTAAAAAGTAATTGATAAAACACAGCCCTCTAACACCTCTCAAGACAATATCAGTCACAGAACCAATTGGGACCTGTGTTTTTGATCTATCATGATTAAAGTTTTATATTACATTGGGTTTGTATAGGAAGGGGGCATGTCTAATAAAATGAATGTCAAATAAATAGGCTATCTAAATACTAAATCAAGAAACTTAAAAACTGTCTGGGGTGCTCATAAAGGCCTCAGTAGACATTAAAATTACCCCAATATTTGAAAGTGAAATTTAATCAGCTAGGACATGGCTGGACCATGCTTCCATGGGATCTCCCTCCTCCAATATCTGCAATTGTAGATGAATGGTTTGATGAGGGTTTAACAATGATAAATAAACTAAAGTAGGCTAAAGCTGGTGGTTTAATGAGCATCTTGGAATTGTGCCTGGGGTCCTATCTTGATATTAAGCTGGATGAACGTTTGTAGTTCTTAAACTGAATGTCCCGGGATTTTGTGGTTGTTTGACCAATTCTTTACTACTCTGTAGTTTCCTACCTGTGTGTGCAGCCAGCTCACGCATGACCTTTACTTGGCCATCCTTGCCCTTGAGGTTGTAGACGGAGCACATGTTGTCCAGACCTCCACAGGCCACCAGATTCCCTGAAGGAGCGTAGGCACAAGTCATCACCCAGGAGGACTTCAGGGGGATGGCATTCACCTGTGGACACATAGAGATATTTATCAGTGTGTACATTTGCATAGCTGATAGGGCTGTCACGATATGACATTTTACATGACGATTAATTGTCACTCAAATGATCGCGATTAACGATTTAATTGTGTTTTTGTTGTTGACAATTACATTTCTGTTTGGCTTTTAGTCTTTGAAGTTGCACATGGCAGATATGACACAAACTAATTATACAATACATGGTGGAAATAGCCGATCTACATTAGCGATTATGTTAAATAATTGCGATTAGACGATTATGTAATAATTGTAACAGGCCTACGTAGCTGATAGGTCACCTCATGCTCTGCTCTGAAATATTTCCACATGACGCTATACTGTTGATGCCACTTACTATTGATCATTGTATTGTAACCTGACTACAACTGCATCTGATGCTTAGATGTTCCTCTTTTTGCTAAATGCTTGTTGTGCTGTCAAGTGCTTTGGCTCAAGAGTAAATGAAGCAGATGTTTTTGGCTGTCTATTCTGTGTAAAAAAATGTGTTTGTTTGGTTCTACAGCACAATTTCAAAGAAATAATATATATAATATATATAATAAATGAACAGATGGGGTACTTCTGAAGTGTCTATCATTGTATTTGTCCAAAGACTTCAACAGATACACACTACAAACCTTAGTTGGGGTTTGTAGTGATTTCATTTTATTTGACAAATTATGTATGTATCTAGGCTACTTAAAGACAATAAAGTCACAGTAACATCCAATGAGAATTAATCATCTGTGGTTATAAATGTCCATACATAGAAAGCACATCTTTCAGCTACAGTTGTAAGATAGAGCTTCATCTCTATCTCACCTTGTTGGTAGTGATGGTGTCCCAAACAATGAGTTTTCCATCCTGAGAAGCACTGACACACAGCCTGGTGTAGACAGCAGGACAATGAACAAGAAACAGAGAATGAGAAAGCAGGGAAGAAAGAGAGAGAATGGTGTTTAGTGAATTCAGCAGTAAATACCACACAGAGTAGATACCACATCTACTCTGATTCCCAATACTATGTCCTTCAGTGTATTGTTTACACACTAATCTGTGCTCTATAACAATCTATGCTCTATTAAGTTCAAGTATAGGGCAGCCATAGTGTGTAGAGAGAGGCTGTCTGGTAATCAGAAGGTCACTGGTTCGCCTCCCGGTCCTGACTTATGTGTCGAAGTGTCTCTGAGCAACACACATGTAACAGAGGGTTGTATGGAGCTACATCTCAAGGTTGATTACTTCTTAAAGACGAGTCAATCACGTTCAACAACAACTACACAAGACTGGGGGCCCAGGTCTTTGTTTCCTTGAACTTTCTTGCTAACCGATGATAATCTAATCGTAGAGTAGGCCCCTTCTTCAGTTCTTGTTCAGGTTCATGCAGCAATGCGACATCATGTTGTGTTGTAGTCATGCAGCATCGTCCGAATAAGGCGGTTTCCTTTTCTACAACACACATGATCCATCCTCCCCTCTGAATGATCATCTGAGCAGCAATCAGCTGGGTGAAACTGAATTTCCTCTGTGGGAAGTTGTCTGTCTTTTAATCACTCCCGCACCCCACTGACATCATTTTACTGACATCACAGATTGGCCTCCAAGTACTTTGTGCCTTTTTCACCCGGATTGCATTTATAGCAACACTCTAATCTGTGTAAGCCCCATGTTCACAGCAGACTGAGCAGAGAGCTCTGCAAGGCACCAACCTGCTTGTCGGGAGGAGTTAAGGGTTCATCTACTTGCTCAAGGACACCAGGAGCAGTAAAGATTAAACCGGCACCCATTCAACTACTAGACAATTGCTCTACCTTCTGGGTTGCTGCCAGCCCAACAAAAAAACTGCCCATTTTAACCCTTTTTTAAATAAAACAGTCTTGGACATGTGTCTAATGTACAAAATAAAATAGCAGTGTGATCACTAAACAAATCAGATTATCCAATCAGAACTCCCTCCATGATTTATTAACTGTAGTCACACTGTGCGCCTCTTTATATCTGACAGACATGAATCTGGATGGTGTCTAAATATGATACATTTTGATCACAGTTAAAACTAGCTTTGTCTGATAATGGAGTATGAGGGAGTAAACCATTCGATGGAGGTTATATAAAAGACAACAGCAGATGTTTTATTTTGTGCAAATTATGCTGTTTCAAATATTGCCGTTTCAGTGGTACTCTCCCCTTTCGTTTTTTTTTTTTTACCTTATTGAGTTTTGTAGGAAAGTAGAGGGTGCCTCCAGAGAGGTCACCCTGCTGCCTCACAGCTAGAAGGTCCTGGGAGCCTTTTGCTCAATGCTGTTCACGTGGGTTTCCTCAAAAGACGTGCATGTTGGGGACAGTCCCCGTCAGCAAGGAATCAGATAGAGCTGGATCTGGGTACTGCTCAGTGACTTACTTGCTATCGGTGAGGCACCAGTGCATGGCGTAGATCTTGGCCAGGTGGCCCCTTAGTGTCTTCCTGGTTTTGAATTGGACACGTGCCGCCACAGCTACAGAATCTGATGCCTCCGCAAGTGTGGTGTCCATGAATTCCTTACGGGCTTCCTAGAGAGTACACACGCACGCACGCACACACACACACACACACACACACACACACACACACACACACACACACACACACACACACACACACACACACACACACACACACACACACACACACACACACACACACACACACACACACACAGTGTATAAGATAACGTGCCATGATCTCGGCTGCCCTTCTATGTTTGGTGTATTTCAAATGTCATATACCATTTGACCAGAGTTCAGTTTTAATATATTAACAAAGATTATACAATAAATACAACTTTAAATATTATTTAGGGTAATGTGGTTATGAATAATGTTTTAGGAGGAGAGATAAGATGTCATCAAGTGATGGATGAATGCATTTTAGAGATTGACTGACTTTCAGGTATTTAAATACACAGCAATTATTATCATCGCTGTCGGGCAGAAACCTTGTATCTCTATATTTCATCCTTTTTAGAGTTTTCTTTCCATAAATGAATGTCCTATTTTATGACACAGCATGAGTTGTGATCTTGTGGATGGATGATTGTTGTTATTTTTGGAAGAAGAAAAAGAAAAGAAAAGACATGCCTACATGTCATGTCCAAAATAGGGATACAAGGTTGCCTATAATACTGTATCATGTCCAAAATAGGGATGCAATGTTGAACGTGGTCTTTCTGCAGGTTATACAAATATTTAACCAATGAAAAGTAGCTTGTGACTAAATAATAATATAGTCCACTTGCCAGAATGTGAACCCTGGCATGTTGAGTACACCAATGTTTTATGTTAGAAATGTTGAGTAAGGGTCCCCAGCATGTAGAAACTGCCGGATGCTAACTTGCATATGTTGAGCAATTTTCATAATTAGCTTTAATTAGCATAATCACCTATAATAATGGAAAATATGTCAAAAACTGATTGGCCGATTTGAACAATATTGGAGTGGTTTTGGGGGTTATTGAGGATGCTGAATCCATTTCTGACATTTTCTAAATTCAAAATGGCCGTTTTAAACTGGAAATGGCCATATACCAACTTAAATTGATTTTGATAGTTTTTTGTTGATTTTCCAAATGATGAAATGACTATTTTTGATAGGCTATTGTGGCAGTCATTGTTCTAACAATTAGTGTGGATTGTCTATATTTTGCTTTTGAAATGCAGATAATGTATAAGCATATAAATAACCACATTTATAATTTAATTCATAATCAAAATCAACAAAAAAGTATCAAAATCATCCCAATTTAAGTTGGTATATGGCCTTTTCCGGTTTAAAACGTCCGTTTTGGATTTAGAAAATGTCAGAAATGGATTCAGCATCCTCAATAACCCCCAAAACCACTCCAATATTGTTCAAATCGTCCTATCGGTTTTTGACATATTTTTCATTATTATAGGTGATTATGCTAATTAAAGCTAATTATCCAAATTATGAAAATTGCTCAACATATGCAAGTTAGCATCCGGCAGTTTCTACATGCTGGGGACCCTTACTCAACATTTCTAACATAAAACCTTGGTGTACTCAACATGTCCGGTTTCATGGGGCTCTATGGGCTGGTAAGTAGACTAAATACAATATATTGACTGGGAAAGTTGCTCAATATTATATTCATGTGATGTTGACTCATTATGAATGCTAATTGATAATGGCTTGTCCTACTGACCGTGATCTGATCTTTGATGTTTTCTGCCTCCTTTCGCAGTTCCTCCAATTCACCCATTGTAGCGGTCGTTAGGCACTGTCACCAATGGAGACAGGGAGAGATTGCAGGCAAGGTGATCCTGAAATGAAGTGGAGAGAGGAGGACAAATTACCAAGACAAAATATAATATGAACTTTTTGCATTAACTTGTCCCAATTTGTGATTTGTACTCTATTATCAAAAATATTTACCCTAGTCTCGATTACAAAAAATAAGATTATCCTCCTACCCTTCCTCTTAACTCTTGCTGTTATACAGGAATATTCAACTTATTTTCTTCCAAAATTACAGTTATGTTGTCTTAGCATTATGGCTCCCTCTGAACCCTGTATTTTTGGTTTGTTTGTAACGTTTGTGTACTTACTAATATTACTAATGCCCAATATTTAAAGGTTAAATCACTGGTTGCCTCGTCGCCACATATTATGGACTTGCATGTACCTGAAGACTTGTACCCTCTCTAGTTTTGATCTTTGCTTCTCAACGAAGCTCTGTTTTGCAATTCAAATTGGTCCTCAGCTGCTTTGCAGACCTTCGCTAACATGCACATGTATACACAAAAAAAGCATTTGTTGTTTGAATGAAAACACATAGTAAATGCAATTCAGTATGTCCTGTCAAAGTATATTAGTCTATAGTGCATCACTATACTGATACAAAACTATCATCTTTTATTTAATGATGTCAAATTCACATGTTTTCCCCCCCAAGTCAAGTTGTCGGTGCCTGTCACCTCTCCAACAAGCTCTTACTGTTGATGGCTTTGGCTATTGAATTTGGTAATGTCAAGATTAATCGAACAACGTTTAACACACAACCAATCACCTAATGGACAAGGTCATACAGTGTGACAAATGGCAAATGCCCTGCATGCGATCCCAAGGGGTGGCAGTGACTCATCAGCCATCTTCTGTTTGATTCCTGGCTCCCCCTGCCTCAAGTGCCCTTGAGCAAACACTGAATCCCTAACTGCTCCCAATGAGCAGGTGACAATGAACTCAACACCTACTGTAACTGCTCCCAAATGAGCAGGTGACAACGGTTCCCTCCGCTGTCTGCGTGAATGGGTGAATGTAAAGCACATTGTAATGCACTTCACAATCACGTAACCACTTAAAACCCAGCATCCATATTGTGGGGAATGCTTTCGCGGGAAAATAGCCGATCGACAAGCTTGTCGATCGGCTATTTTCAGCGAAAGCTTTCCTCACAATAACAGAAAACAGAAAAGACCCTAGTATCGAGCCCTGAGGAACTCCGGTCAACTATATGGGGTTTAAGTGGTTAATTGGCAAATTAGTACAGTTAGACAAACATAATCAAGGTACACTAGCAAAAATGTGAGAGATACTCAACTTTGTGAAACAATTACTGACTTTGATGACACAACAGATTCAGGGAAGAAAACACATTGGTACTTTAAACAGAATTATTTCAGAATGACTTCATGTTCAAAGAAATGCATTATGAATAACCGGCGCAATAGCACATTATCTTTATGCTCGAACAATGTGACATATTTGCATTGGCTGATTGCTATCAATTGCTATGATTCTATTTCCTTTATCTTACCTTGAGAGCTGATAGGTTGGAATATTTTCCTTGTGTCCCTGGAGCAATCTATTTCTCCCTCTCCCTCTCTCTCTCTCTCTATTTGAATGTCCCAGTCAAAACTCATGACCATGGGTATTTGCCTCTAATTTGTTTGAAAAGAAGAGGAGTGGAAGGCTTTGTGATGGAGGAGGGAACTCAGGGAAGGATTCTGTGGAAGAAAGACTTTGATTTTGCAGTCGTTGTTGGGCCCTATTCCTTTAGATAAGAATGACTTATTAGTGAATACTTTGCTGTTTTTAAATGTGCTCTATAAAAAAGTTGGATTGGATTGGACACATTTTTAGTTGGATTTCTGATATGTGGCCTAAAAGTAGCCAGCATGGAAAAAGAGTTTTGCTTTCTCAACATTCTGCATGCAGTTGAGTAAATTGCCTATTCTGAGGTCAACATTTGGCAAAAATAGAAGCTCACAAGATTTCACTACATGTTGTGAGCTCGTAGATCTCATAGTTTCAGTGATTGTTTTTGGTGTAGAGGGACAAAAGGTAGGGGGCCTTGTAGAGGTCAACTAATTGCGACCGTAGGTCGCACTTACTACAGAAAGCTGCTCGAGGTGTCCGTCTGTCTGTCCGTCCGTCCGTCCGTCACACACGTCACACGTCACACTTTTGCCCTGCTCATATCTCCGCAACCGTTGCCCCGATCCATGCCAGATTTTGCACACACACTCCTTACCTGCCAAACTACAACCTCCAAGGACCCCCGGAGCTCCAGGGACCCCCAGCTCCCTCGGGGACCCCCAAGTGTAAAAAATGAGCACATGTGCAAAAATTACCAAATGACCACCCCAACGGGGCTGCTCACGGGGCATTCCCGGGGACCACCCACTCCTGGTGCTCCAGAACGGATGCAAAAGTGGTGGCGCCCCCAGTGGAGGACCCCCTGCCACTGCAGCTCACATAAAATGCCGTAACTCGGGCTAGGAGCGACCGGGAGAGCCGGGGCCGGTACCTATTCGTCCGCCTTGGCGGCGCGGAGACCCCACCCCTCATTTCTCACATGGCCCTCTAGCGCCACCATGAGGCCGATTCAGATTTTGCCCGAAAATCACGAAAATCACTACACAGTATGTCTACACTCATGTCATCAACATGCTCAGGAAGATTTTGGAAAAACAAATTTTTGCTCTATTTGTGGAGATAAGTGACCTACGGTCGCTTATCTCCCGATTAGGGAGTCTTACTGGTACAGTATATAAGGTTAAAGTGGCTAAACTTTTTCTTTGACAATCCTATCCATAACAATTTATAGAAGATTGATCAAACCTGGTTGGTACCTTTTGTTTTGAAATGGGAACTCTAACCATGAGGCCACCCAGGGGTCATGGTGGCCATTGATGTCCTACTCTCCACAATGAGCCAATCATGATTCACACACATGGGATAAAGTTCTATCACTTACAAGTATAAATGGAGAAATCTGACTGTAACATATTCCTCAACCACCATAAGTTTTCTGGTGACTCACCTTAATTCATAAATCAATTGACTACAATTGGCTACATTATCATTGTTATTATAAAGTGTTGCTGTGTTTTAAACAGTGATGTTGCACTCCTGCCATTCTGTCTCTGGGACTGCCTTTGTCGTATGATTAAAATGCCTGCCCGTGGTGGGGGTAGGGGGGTGGAGTGGCTGCCTGCTGGATGGTACATTAACGCAGCCAGAGAGAGGGGGAGAGAGAGAGAGAGAGACACAGAGAGAGAGAGAGAGACACAGAGAGAGAGAGAGAGACGAGAGAGACACAGAGAGAGAGAGAGAGAGAGAGAGAGAGAGAGTGGAGTGAGTGGGGGAGGTGTGTACGGGGAAGTGAGATGCTGGAGAGTGGTGGTGAGATTTAAATCCGAGTGGCTGAGATTTTAAGGGAGGCCTTTTGGATCAAATCTGCTCTCATCCGATTACTGACTGCTCTTTGCATCTGGATAAGAGACGGAGAGAGAAAGAGGGAGGAAAGGAGGGAGGTGGGGGAGACAGAGGGATGAAAACAAGGGAGGGGCAGATGGAGGAGGGAGAGGGGGCAGATGAGAGAGAGAAGGGATGGGGTGATGGAGGGGTGAGGATGAGGTTGCGGGAGGTGGCACTGTGTGGAAATGGAAGACGGGATATGTCGCTGTGGTTTGGAACCAAATGCCCTCATCCACTGTATCAAATAAGTTTTATATCCTGCCTCCTTTCGCCAAGTAGAACGGAAAAAGTCACCAAATAAAATCCTTCATGGAATAAATGAATGTAGGTTGTTGGACCTTTGTCTTAAAGCTAAACAAATATTTTACACATTTCTGTTTCATCAAACAGATGGTGTCCAACAATATTAGGAATCAGAAGAACCTGGACAAAGGTTCATCATTCACATACTGTACATCCCTCTGCTGTGTCACATTACATACAAATATAACAAGGTGGAGTCAGAGGAATTATTCCATCACCTCAGAGTTAAGCCAAGTCAAGTTAACATACTATATGTCAATGTTCCATATTCACAAGTGCAAACGTCAAATGAATGAGGGTTGTTGTACACTTCTCTCTCCTGGGTGTCATGACACCTCACAAAGTTATATTGCCGGGAAAAAAAACATGTTGAATTATTTATTTTGAGGGTATGTGTAACCTTCATTAACTGATTTATGGACCGATAGTTTGCATCTTTTTTTAACAAGTGTGCGCTCTTCAACTGAATTAATTATACCTCATCTTATGTTCTAAAAAGTTGTTGAACCGGAGAATTGAATGATCATGATTCATTTTGAAGAATCCGTCTATGAGAAATTCCTCATTCATTCTGATATTAAATCCAGCAAAATTGTGGAAAGTAATTTCTGGGGGCTTGAAACCTTGCAATTGTGAGCATGTCCCAACTGAAAAAGCAGCATCACATACATGTTGAAAGCAATTATAGTCATATACATAAAAGATATCATCTACAACACTCACTCACCAATGTGTGGAAGTCCTCTTGTGTGGTGTAGCTTTTCACTACTTCCTTCAGCAGCAGGCCAGTGTCTACTGTTGTAAAGTTCACCTCCTCTTGTACAACACTTTCTCTTGTTCATTCACTTTTCTGTTTCTCACACACACACACACACACACACACACACGCACACACACACACAGGCAGGCAGTGGAGCTATTCCTCTGTGGCGCTCCCTCTCTCTCTCTCTCTTTTGCCCCTGTGAGGAACAGATGAGGATTGGAGGGATGAAGGGAGATCAGTGAAGAGGGGATAAACCATAGGAATGGTCAGAGAGAGAGCAACAGGGATGGTAAGGGGGGCTGGGAGAAAGTGAGGGACTGAGGGAAGGAGACATGCTGTGTGTGTGTGTGTGTGTGTGTGTGTGTGTGTGTGTGTGTGTGTGTGTGTGTGTGTGTGTGTGTGTGTGTGTGTGTGTGTGTGTGTGTGTGTGTGTGCGTGCGTGCGTGTGTGCGTGTGTGCGTGTGAGAGAGAGGTTATGTGTGAGAGAGAAACTGACCCCGAGAGGGAGAACATTAGACAGACTGGTGTGGGCTGGGGTGGGAAGGTGAGAGAAGGAAAAAGTTGGGCTTAAAGAGGGAGAGAGACAGGAAGAGATGTATGACGGGAGGTTAAACAAGGTGGGAGACGGATCATTGGTCAAGGGGTCATTACACATAAAGGTTGGCTTGAATCAGAAACACACAGATGAAGAGAAGGAATCTTGAAACATGGAGGTGGGGGTCGCACCAGGAAAAAGGCTAAATAGAAGCGCTGTGCTTGTGCACATGGCTTTTTATGGTGTTCTCTCTGACAGTTAACTGGTCTGTGACTGACAGCAATGGTGCTGTTTTATAAACCTGTGCAGTCTAATATTAGAAAGGGAGGACTATGGAGAGCGTGGGTGTCGCAACAAATTCTGGGCCCCGGGTACAAGGATTCACTGCGGGCCCCCCAAGAATGTTCTTCATAGGGAGAGAACTATTCATTGTGCTTTAACTATTTAAAGCACCTCACCTCAATAACCATGCAGCTGCAAACAAGTTCATTTGAGACAGTCAGGCAGCAAGCATGCTAAGTTCACTGTACTACCTTTCTGGTGTGAAATGGCACGAGGGACGCCTCCAAAAAGACCACTTGCAGCAGATGTGCCCTTTTGAGAGGTTTGAACACCTGTCCCCTCAGTGCTCTCTGCACGGCCCTGGCATCCAGTAGGGAAGTAGAAAGCAGCAAGGGTTATCACACCTTTTTATATCAAACACCCATTTTATGGGGGACATTTCTTGGCAACCCTACTCTTGATTTGCTGTGCAATAAAGTTGACATAATGCACATTTTAAAATAAAGCATGCATAATGTATCTTTGAATAGGAATGTTTATTAGAAAATGAATTTACAATGCTGTGATTCCTGCTTCTGTCTTATCAACGTGCTTTAAAGGTTGCCAGAACCTTCATTAAAAAAGAAAATACTAAGAAAAGACATAACTCTCTCCAGTAAGGAAGTAAAAAGAGGAGAGGTAGTTGCATCAGGAATCTTATAGGGGAAGAGGAGGGGTAAAGGAGCTTAGCCAATAATTAATCTACAATACACCAACCCTGGAGAACAGTCAGCAACCACTTAGTGACACATTTTGTGTAATTACTAATTATTATACACAATAAAGTGACAGTAAATGACACTGTTACACTTACATACCATGTAAAAGGGTCACTGAAGTGCTTCAACAAGGCATTGAAGAGTTCTGGTACGAACGAAAGCAGGCCTCTGGTTCCATCAAAAAACATGTGTTTAAATTCAAATTCAAATCCATTTCACGAGGGGCTTCCTTGTGCCTTCGTCTCCTCAGATGTGCTTGCATTTGAGTTTCCATTCATTGCTCATTGCATGAAGGAACAAGGGAAATGAACAAGGTAATTACTCCATGATACTGAGGCAGGTTGAACTGAATGTAATGAATTACATTCAGGTCATGCTATGAATTACATTCAGGTTAAGGAAAATAATTTGCATTAATGTGTAATGTGTAGCATGTTGAAAAGCAGATAGAAAATACTCTCATACAAGGTAGAGAGAGGCTCATTGCCGGGTTGGATCTTCTGTGCCATCAGGAGGGAGAGTTCCTGTTGTGAGCTAGCAACTGGGCGTGACAGCTATCACATCCACGGTGTCCACCTGTACTGCTGAAGGGCTCTTGAACAAGAGCCCAAATGTACTCAGGGGCAGCTCAGGCAACCCTGTGTTATGACCTCTCTGATGAAACTAAAAGACTAAGGGCCTACTCCACTTTTAGAGCAGAATTTCGGTTCGGTTCGGGGAGTCACAAAATCTCTGTGGCACCGAACAGCCGAATTAATGACGGTACCTGCCGCCCGAAACTCTGAACGACGTCATATTGTAGTTTTTTTAGTGTGTGTGTGTGTGTGTGTGTGTGTGTGTGTGTGTGTGTGTGTGTGTGTGTGTGTGTGTGTGTGTGGTGTGTGTGTGTGTGTGTACATGTCTCTGTCTGTCTTTCAAGGAGAGAAGATGAATTTGTGTTGTGAAGTTGAGAAGTTGTCTCTACGGTCAAGTTTCTGCATTGTGAGTTATTAGTTATTAGAGTTAAAATGTGCAAATATCACCAACTCATAATATTTTGCATTAGAAAATTGCTCACAACATGGTTGTAGGTTTAGGTTATCCCACACCTGCTACTGTTCTGTTAATCTCAAAAGTTGGGAGTCGTGTGGTTAAGTTACATTAGAAAAGAGCTTGCGTGTGTGCGTGCGTGCGTGCGTGCGTGCGTGTAAGTGTGGTGGTGGTGGGTGGATTGGAGTCGGGGGAGCTCTATCACCTAGATTCATGTTGTGGTGTTTTGGCGACGATTCTGGGTGTATAAATTAAGCTGTGTGGTTTGAAAGTGTTGACTTAAACTCACTGGCCCAGTTCACATAGAAAACGGTAAAAAAAATAGAGAGAGAGAGAAAGAGAGAGAGAGGGGGGGGGGGGGGAGGGAGAGAGAGGGAGGGAGAGACAAAGATAGGAAAGGAATACAAGCATGCCTGAGTGAGGCAAGGGATTAAAATCTATTAAGCTTTCTATCCTTATTTTTCTGGCTTCACGCTTTCATCTAAGTGCCCCTCACCAGAAAGCAACCTGGAAAATAGCAGAAAATAGTACAATTACAAGTACAATAGTAGAATAGAATGGTGTTCAGTATGGTGTCATTTAGTGGGGTAGGGTACAACAGAATAGGATAGGGTAGAACGTAGAATAAAGCAGACAAAATTAAGTCCCAGGATCATTAATAGGCACAAGAGACTAGACTGACTGATACCCTCGTAGCCCCATTTTAAACAAAGGGTGGGAGGCCGCAGGGGCCAGGGGGGGATTGGTGTTTGGATGACTGGATTAAATGGCAAATCTCACTTTCACCCATAAACAACTGCTGTGACCCTAAGTCCCTAACCCTTATGAAAAAAGAAAAAGTAAAGATGTTAACACTGTCACCGCGTCAAATAAAGGACACAGTGGTTTTTGGAGCGGTGAAAGCGCTCCCAATAGACAGGTATGTCCGTGGGTATGTGGGTGGGTGGCTGGGTGGCTGGCTGGCTGGCTGGCTGGCTGGCCGTGTCCGTAGCCTGGCAATACCTTGAGTGGCCACACACAACACACTAGTTAAAGGAGGGGCGCTGTTTTGTGCAGGCCAGGCACACTCACCACTCACTCACAGGCCCAGTTTACAGTTTAGGCATTTCACTCACTCACTCAAATAGGGTACAGCTGCTCAAATTCACCGCTCCACTTCAAACCAAGGTTTGATTTTTCCCCATATATCTCCCCTAAGCTCCTGGGCCTTACATCATTTATGCTCATCCACGCAGCAATCAGGAAAATATCCGTCCGTACTTTCGATTAAAACACTGTGATTATCGCACCGTATAATTGGAACAGTAGACAGTTAACAGGACTTAGGTGGCGAGCATGCTTAAGATGCATTATGCCGGCATAGCTCCCACTTAAGGGCAGATTAGCGCTGCCTTTTAAGGTATTGTGCGCTTTCAGAGTGTCGGGGAGGGAAAAGGCTAAAGCAGGGGTCACTATTAAAGACAGAGCGGGGCGACCCAGTTCTAGTGCACTGGGGCGGGGGATTAAGACACAGCGGGTAGCGAGAGGGTTAATATTAGGCAGTAAACTGGTACTTGACTCACCACCTAATGCATGGGATGGAGGAGAGGATAGATGGATGGATGCAGGGGGGTGGAGTGGGGCTGGACAGGGGCTGCTGCTCAGGCACGTGCACACATAGACATCAAAGGGGGCTTGAGCCCCTGCCCTTTTATCTGTCTGTAAAAAGTGCCCTCTCCAGACCATAAATGCAGTTTTTACTATGGTGAAAGAAATGCAAATGCAATCTTTCCATGCCATACCTGAAGGCAGCATTCAAGAGAATTGCCTTGTCCAAACTCTCCTGAACTTGAATGCAGCATCTATGTTAAAATAATTGCCCTCTCTAGAAATCCATGCCATTACGCCACATCTCCAGTGTTCACTTGATTATGCTTAGTTCAGAGTGGTATCAAGCACCGAAAATAGCCAACCTCTAAGCTCACAACGCGTCGCAGCGTGACGCGTTGTGAGCATGGAGGTCTGCAATTTTCGATATTTTCACCAAAAGGCCCTTTTAGAAATGTCAGCCCCTGCCTCTCTAACATTCTCATTCTCTGCACGTCCCTGCTGCTGCTGGTTTTAATGGGAGGGACAAGATGGGGGAGATGGGAGAGAGTGGCTCTGCTGGATGTGGCTGCTGATTAAATGATCTCTGTAGCTGGATTACTATTCCATATTCTAAATGGGAGATTTTTTAAGCTTCATAAACAAATGCACTCATTTTATGAGGGATTAACTGTAATCTCCCTATTTCTATCCTTTATCTCCCCCTCCCCTCCCCTCCCCACCTCACTACTCTATCTCTCCTCCTCTCCCTGTGTCTGGTTTTCTGATGGGTGCAGGTTGGGTTCTTGTGTGTTGTGGACTCACATGGCAGTCTCAAATATCGTTGGACAGAAACTTTGTATCACTCACCGTATTTCATAGTTTAATGTTTTTAATGCCCTAATTTATACTTTGTAGTATGACCTTGTCACACAAAAGTACCAAATCTAGCCAATATACAAGCTCACAAGACATCGCACGTTGTGACCTTATCGATTGACTATAGATTGGCTATTTTTCACTCTTTTATAAATGTTTGAAGATTTTGGAAAAAGCTTGTTTATAATGACATGCTCAAAATAGTGGTGCCTGGTTGAAACTAAAGTGGTTAAATCTGTCTGTGGGTTTTATAATAAATATTTAATTAATGCAATCAGAATCAGCTTTATTGTCACATCACAGAATTAGAGGTGTAAAGAAGTGGATTTTTTCATACAGGCTCATCCAAGACTGAGGGTTGATCCATGGACCACAACAGCTAGACTCAAGCCGGGGACTGATGACCCCTGGCTACAGTAAGTCACCTGTGCGAGGGTCAGACCAGAATAAAATGCTTGACGGAAAAGCAAGTGGTGCAATGCACAGGTCCAGTACCTGGTGAGACGCAACGGCAGGAGTAGCCCAGCCTCCAACAAGCCCCAGCCCAAGTCAGGCATTCAGAAGATCGCCAGGTTAAGTGACCAGCTGCTTACAAGGTAAGTAAGCAGATCGAGGAGGCCATTTGTCGGTATCAGCTGAGGTCTCTGAGCTTTGTGTCGAGCCTGGCCGGGCCGAATGCTCAGCTCTGTAGTCCACAAACACACGAATACTGCCCCTGAGTGTACTGTATGTTATTCCGCTTTTTGTCATCCAGGTGAGAGGGTGGTGTGAAGAACCATGGCAATTGCATCATTGGTGGACCTGTTTTGACGGTATGCAAAGTGCCATCGTGTCTAGCGAGGCAGGTAGCGAGGAGCGAGGATATAATCTCTCACCGGCCTCTCAAAGCATACTATAAGGGCGACAGGTTGCCACTTATTCAGGGATGTCAATTTGGATCCGCAAAAGCTCCCGCCAGCTAGGCTGTACATGCTTTGAGAATGTGGCCTGGGATCCCTAGAGGGCCCTCGGCCTTAGGGGTGTCCACTACTTGTTTGAAGGCTCAGCATACATCAATAAAGTCAATTATTTCACCACCGTGCTGCTTTAGTTTCTTTAGATTGGCTTTGTTAAAGTCCCCAACACAAATAAACAGAGCATCCGGGTGAGTGATTTCCTGTTCACTGATAGACCTGAAGATAGTTCCTTTAATGTCTGTCTGTATCAATCCATCTTTTCTATCTGCACTATAAAAAACTGTTTATTGTGTTATTATTACTGTTATTGTGTTATTATTACTGACTCAACGCAGTGTCTCCTCTTGCTTGTCTTGTGTACACCTATTTTAGTTAATCACATGCCTATTCTGGGGGAAATAGAAGCTCACAATGCGCCACAGCATGACACATTGTGAGCTTGTCAATTGCAATTTTCACCAGAGTAATTTGGTTGGCGTAGAGGGAAATACCAGCAGATCTAGTAGTATAGAGCCCTGGGTCAATGGAGTATAGGGTTTAAGTGGTTCATTATGAATTTAAAGAAGCATGTAATCTGTGCTAGCTTAAGCTTTGACCCGCTCTTGAAAAGTGTGGATAGACAGACAGCCAGACCCACAGACGTGGCTTTACTGTGTAGCCTATACTAGCTGTTGCAGCTGATAAACATTGTTCCAAATGTAGGTGTAAACATTTGACATACCGTACTATTTAAACAGATTCAGAGTGCTTTCAGTGAGTGTTTTTAATCTGCATGCAGCCAACCAACGGGCCTGTCCTAATCACTTAATGGATTCTCTCTCACTCCCACACCTAGCTGTAATACCTCTGTTCTCTCGCCGTACCTTTATCATACTTCTGTGTGTGTTAGCCACACCTCACTCAAGACACCCAATGTCAAGTCACTTTAGTTTATTTTATTCCATTCGTGTTCAGTAGCAGTGTTTTTTGCAGAATATACAGTAAGGCACATACAATAGAGCTAGGGATGCAAATGCACAAATGATTTCCACCAGAGAGGGAGACACTGTTACACATATTAATTCATACTCATACTGTAAACTGTATATACAAACGCACATGCTGTGTGTGTAACAGAAAGGGAGTGGGATGGCGGGTCGAGAAAGAGCGCAAATTGACATCCCTGGTGTATAGACAGAAGAGAAGTTCATGATGCATGTTCCTAAATCCCCTAGAACATGGGTCTTCAACAGGGGCTCCGGGACCTCTAGAGGGTTCTCAGAGTTACTACAGGAGGGCCACCTAATGTTTGTGTGAAAGGAACTTTTGTTTTCCTTCACATGAACCACTTGAGCATGCCTATTCTGGGGGAAATGTTTGCTGAAAATAGCAGATCTACAAGCGCAACAAAAGGAGCTTGTAGATCTGCAATTTCCCGCAACGAAGATCTGGTGTGGAGGGGGAAAAAAGAGCAGCCCAAGTACAGAGCCAAAGGTTTACTAAATATGGAGGCTTTAAGTGGTTAAAATACACATTATTAATAGAAAAGATAATGTGTAAACAAAAACAAAAAAGAAAACATTAATTTTAACACTGATGATAGTGCTGTCAAACAGGTCCATGAAGCTATCAATGCAGTCTATGAAAATGTTTAATCTCTGCTTCATCTCTCTCTCGGCTAAGGGGTGCTTGGCCTGAAAAACGACCCTTGCCCTAGAATGGCTTTTAGACGCCTGCCCTAGAATGGCTTTTAGACGCCTGCCCTAGAATGGCTTTTAGACGCCTGCCCTAGAATGGCTTTTAGACCCCTGCCCTAGAATGGCTTTTTCACACCTGTCACAGGTTTGCATGAATATTGAGTTTCGCTATGAAAAGTTACAACCAAGGAGTGGAGTGAAAGAAAGAAAAAATAGAACACCAAAACCTTTGTAATGAGGCTGCTGTTTGTATATACTGTATGTCTTTCTGTTTGCAATTACTCCTACTCTTTCATCACAAATCACAACACAAGGCCATGAAACTAAGCTCTAGCTCACTATCTGACAAATGATAAAATGTGTAGGTCGAGGTCAAGATAATTGATCAACAATTTGTTATACCGTACATAACGTCTGCATCATAGAAGGATTACACTGATTGCATTTGAAAGCTTGTTTCACTTCCCCACATTACGTTTCCCAGATGACCTATGATAATTAATGATGCTAATTTACATTGAAGTTTGGCATTTCCATGGCGGCTTAACAGTGCACACCTCTATGCTGCCCATGTTTTATCATTGTGATAGATCTGAAAGCCGAGAGAAGGCCAGCACAGAGAAGGAGAAAGACGCTGGACTGGAAGTCTACGATGTGTGAGCATGGAGGCAAGTATATTAAAAATTACATCATTGAGGTCCAGCCCACTCACATAAAAAATGTCCTTTTCATTGTGAGAAAATGTCAACCTTTTTGGTGCGATTCAGTCCATCAGTTCTGTCCTGCTCACGGTTCTTACAACTCATCCCTGGCCCCAGTAACACTCCCTCTGCTCCTGTCCTTTGGTGACCCTTGGCTCCGTCCACTCCTGCCACCACCGGCGCTACCCTTCCCTCCCTCCTCTTCCTGTCCCACCACGCTCTGCCCGCCTGCAGCCCACAGGGCCTCCGCTTCCTCTCGCTCCTAAAGTGACAGAAGGTAGTGGGGCGGGAGATTAAAATTGATTTCAAGTGGGCACTATGAAACGAGGAGACAGCATCCGAGAAAGTCAGATGAAAACCAAGAGAGTTTACGATGAAAAACTCAAGTTAAAGAGTTAGGAGAAAAGTTCAAGCTGGGTTTTTTCATGAGAGTAGATATTGACCATTTGAAATAAATGACCATTGTCAAACAGCACAAGTTATGGTAAGCCAAATTCTCCGCAGGATATCCCTTGGATTTGCAGGATAAAAATGGCATAAACATTATAAGCTAAATGATGTACATTTTATAAATACATTTGAATTCTATATTGTTTTTGTTCGACATGATATGACTAGGCTGGGCACTGTAATGTAAGTGACAGCATATGAAAACAACCATGAGCATTTGCATTTTGAACTCTTGAACTTCAGCTAGTCTCATTATGTAAACACTGGTGTATATATGCGGAAATGTCCACATATATGTATATGGTATATGCATGCTGATGACTTATTCATCACCTATATGCAAAATGCAAGCAATCCAATTGGTCAAAGACACAATCCAGCTGTGCAGTTAATTCCCACAAAATAAAGTTAAATATATTGATGGTTGCTATGCTAATTTGTAAACTAACTGGGAGATAGTTTGCAAGTACTTTTAGTGTCTTAGGTGAGACAAGACATGGGTTGGATTCAAACCCGGTCCTCGCACTCACAAGGAGCCTGTGGTCTGTTCACTAATTAGCTTAGCCACCAGGCGCCCTCCTTTACAGTTTTAAAGGCACATTTGTTATCAAAATGAACGGGTGAAGTCATAGATATTTGAAGAACACACTTCCCAGCTATTGCTGTATTATTATTCCTCACCATGTCTCTGTGAAGCTTGTCTTTGGTGAACCAAAGGGCGAGCGAACACCTCCGGCCTGCAGTCACTGCAGTAACACCATGGGGATTGACTGGACCAGAGGAGAAACCTACCAGACGACCACAGCTGGGCTTTACCCGGGCCTGGAGACAAGAGACAAGAACAGGGATCAAAGAGCTCACCAGGTTCAGCTGATATATTGTCCTCCAACTGTTCATAATGCTTTAATGTAAGACCTCAGAATGTAGCTGGCGGCACAGAGATATCAGCTAAAGTAGACTGAAACTCTGGAACCAATGCAGTGAAAACTTGGGACAAAGGAGAAGCTCTTGTATGCCTAAAAGCTTGATGTGCTCCTTAGAGAGCAAGGCGTTTAACCTCTCACCCCAGATAAACTGGTCAGTAGCCCCAGACTACAGCATTTTGCTTAGAAATATTGACATCAAAAGTCCAGTTTCAATGCCAATATGTTTGAAATAAAACAGCATAATGGCAAATACCGTAACATTGCTTTCTTGTCAAGTTATTTATGTAATTTGGTTTAGCAATTTACAGATGAGCAGATTCACAATGTTCTATCATTGTTGATGTTTTATCATTAACAATAACAGTAAAATACATGTTCCTGTTTTTTAGTTTTTCTACACGTACCCCTAGGCGTACAGTCGTACACATACCCCCATTTGAGAAACACTAGTATAAACAACTGTATGAATGTGAAGCAGGAAAAACAGCAACTTTTCTTGAGTGCATAAAGGTTCAAAACAATCAAAGTGAAGCCACTTACTGTTACAGTCTTTGCATCCCTGTCCGTGAAGAAGAGCTCTCCCCCTTCAAAGTTGTCATTTAGATACAGAATGGCACTGTGAAGAAATGGGTTTGAGATTAGTCATTCAATGAATGCGTGGCAAAATAATGTATGATGATCGTTATAGACTATGCCAGCTCAGCTGTGGGTGAAATTGAACACAATATGCTCCAAGTAGCTAATTAACCTAACATGAGTTTTGGAAGGCATCCAATCTTGTATCCCCCTTAATTTGCACATATTCAAATCATTATCTCATGTGGTTGAATAAAATAATTGCACTTTCAAAGAATTCCTTAAAGTAGTAGACTGAATCTTGTAATAAATCAAATCCTATTAGTTCCAAGACAAGTGAGTGTTATTGGTTTTCTCACAGTACAACATTTAATTTAATCTGCAACAATAAATTATTTGGTTCAAATATTTATTTGTTGGCATAATGGAACAGCGACAAGTTATGCAAACTATACATTTAGGACATCCATGGACAATAATGGATATTATTTTGTGTGGTAAAAGGCATAACAGTACTGCACTATAACTACAGTAGCGAGAATGGTGCAAACAATAGCAGTTAAGTACCTCAGGTCTCTGTGTATGAAGGCCGGTGGTTCCCTCCAGCACTGTCTGGTGTCTGGTTCTAGGAGACAGTTGTCAACGTGGACGGGATGAGACAGGTCCTGTCTGCCCTCCTGGTCCCCTGGGCACAATAGAAAATCAATGTATTGATTAGACACACAATGCAACTCCAGAACACACAAGGACAACATAAAAGGCAGATGGTTTGGGTTGCTGACCGTGTAGACGGTACCTGTGATAGCGGTGCGACAGACCAGATGCGTGAAGGTGATGAAGAGTCCAGAAGGGCTCCTGAAGTAGGAGTGAAGCACAGTTCTCGCTCTCTCACCCAGCTCATGTAACAACCTGGCATCAGACTGGTTCACCATGTCATCCTGAGCATACTGGGAGAACGAGACAAGAGGTACAGGTTCATCACGCCATCCCATTCAAACTGGGACACAGACACAGACACTTGTTCACAGGCCCTCAGATGGCGCAGGGGTAAAGTAACTGTCCACCGCTGTGGAAACTGTGTGTTAGTATCCTCCACGGTGCATCCAGTTTTGCTGAACGTCTGTACGAACACAATTGGCAGTGTTCAGGGGATTGAAGCTGGGCAGGGGGCGGATATATTTTTCACTGCGCTAGCTACTGCTGCTGCCTGTCAGTGGGGCGTGTTGAACAGGAGGAGTACGGTACATCCTCACTGGCAGTTGAGCCAGCAAGCGTACAACAGCAGTGGCAACACAGAAATGTGTGGGCAGGATTAATAGGCTAAATTGAGAGATGTGTAAAAAATAAGTGGCTTCTCTAAATTAGAGTAGAAAAGAATAAAACAAAAAAGTGAGGATTGGTTCATCATACTAATCTAGGCATACAGAAGGCGGCAGGCAAGGTTTTTTTTTTAACAAACAGGGGCTTTGATACAACGATACACACCACTTTAGAAATGATATGTTTGCTTTTACTGGACGATTGATGGAACAAGAGTAAGGTATTACTTAATCAATAGTGTGTATCTCATGTCCTTTATTGACTAATTGCTAATTTAATCAACTTAAGGTAAAAGGGATCTGTTTCACACACACAAACATTTTCTACAAATGCACGTGGCAGTTGTTAGCTATTATTTGTAATTTACCCATAATGGAGCACAGTGCTTGAGTTGCGCTGCTAGACGTGATATACTCTTTGCACTATAACACACATCCAACGCATGGCCTCTGTAATGAGGTGTTCCATTTAAGCTGTGAAATACACAATGTTCCTGCTCAGATTACAACCACTGCTGCTACAGTTGTTGTTGCTGCTTACCCTTACTGCATTTCATCTGCCCCCACCTCCAACACAGTATCCACCTGTAGACTCTGAACCCTATGAACCCTAGCGTCCATATTCTATGCATGTCATAATAGGACAACTTTGGGCAAGATGAACATCATTTGAGAATAGAAAATAGTAGATTATTTTCAGCTAAGAGATTTGGAGCAATATTTTTGCCTTAACCCTTATGATGCCTTATCCCTAAACTTCTTTGCCTTTTTTTGCTATTTTGAAAAATATTTTCAAAAACTTCAAATAGCCGATCTACATCAACACGTTGTGAGCTTGTAGATCAGCTATTTGGAATATTAAAAAATGTTTGTCAAAGTAGTAAAAGAATGGCAAAAGAGTTGAGGGATAAGGGGTAAAGCATAGACGAAAATAGGGCCCATGGTGTAGAGATAAGGGTGGGGGCATTTACAGGCAGTCAGCCCAGTCAACAAAGTATAAAGGGTTTTAGTGCTTAAGGTGTATGTTTGCAGGCAGTCACAACAAGATCAGAGAATAGTTGCCAAAATGAACTATTCTGAATACTTTTCAATATTTATGTTGTACAGCATTTATACATTTTGGTCATAGGTTCGATTGAGCTGAGCTAAGATTTATTTTAGACCTTTTGGAATTACAGTAATATTGAGGAGTACATTTTTGGTCCTCTCCCCCACTAATGTACAGTATGAACCCAACAATTAATTAAAAGAAAATTAATCTCTCAGCCACCTTTAAAGCTTTGAGGACAGTCAGACCCTCAAACTTCTCATGGGGGGTGTGTGGGGACCGTCGCCCTCGGTAACCATCTCCAGCTGATGCTGCAGCCTATCAGACACAAGAGGAAACCGAATGAAGAAATTAATGTAGGCTGAGGTGGGTGACGCATGTCTACTATGACATACACATGCTTGCATGCATGCATGCATACGCAGACGCACAACCGCACATTATATTTATTTCAAATTATCCTGGCTAGTTGTTCGATCAATTAATTAAATGCAATTGACAAAACAAGCATTATATTATACAGTAGTTATAGTTTAATATAATTATATCTAAATCGTACTGTTGCTAACTGCAGTATTGCGTCACATTCCTCCTGCGTCATCACTCCGTCCAGTACAACGCGATTGGTCCCGTTCATGGTGTCATCGTCCATGGTGATGGTCACGCCCACCTGAGGGATCGGACCCCCTGGAGAGAGGACAAACAAAGAGAAAGTGAGAAAGAAAACAGGGTACAGTTCAGTGGTATTTAATCATTTAAGAGTCCTGCTCAATCAGATGTGAATAGGGACTAACTATTCTGACCCTCAGCAGTTTGCGTACGAGGAGAACACTGGGATAGAGGATCATGATGCTACCATCTACCTGCTAAATAGAGCCTATACCTATCTGCTCCCAGTGGGCAACACCGTACAGATTATGTTCTTTAACTTTTCTTTAACTTACCATGGCTTAATTGGTGGCCTGGAGACCACAATACACTGGCAGAGCAAAAAGAGCCCCCATCCCCAGATATATCCATGGGGGGTCAATGGAGTTCATAATGATATTAATAATATCTCATATTTATACATATACATACATACATACATATTTGAGTACTCGCTTTTATGGCTGGAGGTCATGGATATGGACACCTAGCCTGACTTCAAGCGTCAGACTTTTCACACACTACGTTTCACTTCGTTATCCCACCAACAGGGGGTGGTAATGTGCAGACTGATTTATCAGGCTAATGGACACCTACACACGTTAATCAGTGTAAACCTGAACAACAAGTTGAACTGGACAGATTAAAACCCTCTACGGGTACTTAGGTTAGTTTGCCAACAAACCTACTAGGGAGCACTCTGCTGTGTTCACTTGGACCGCGCGGAGGTGCCGAAAGTCGGTGGGAAAAAGATTTACTATTCTGTTCTGTCCCCCTGGTTTCAAACTTATAACGGCGCTGAGTCGGCTCAAGGTCACCTGAGACGTCGCGCCTCTGTCGTCATCACCAAAAACAAGCGTTCCTTTCCCGTGCATCTCCTACAGATACAACAATAGCCCCCCGCGCCCCCACCGCTGTGCTGTGGTTCGTTGGCAAAAACGACCACGCGGAAGGGCCTGTGCAACAGGATGTGGCAGATTCTAGTCTGTTGTGACCAGTGTCCTCTTCTCTGCAGTTGCCTGCTGGGTGGCGGGGGGTTACATCAACAGACCGAACAAGCTTGTAAAGGTGTTAGGCTCTGTCGCTGGTGCTGACAGGATTATGTGGAGGCAGTGGCAGGGTGAGCACAAGGAAGACACAAATCTAGCTATAATGGCAAACCCCTCACCCCCTCAAGAAGTTAATAGTAGTACTGACGGATGAAAAGAGGACAACATAATTGAAGCCGGAGAAATAACAGTTAGTTCTACCTTCTTGCAGTGACTCCATCAATGATTGGGAAGGAGATTGAAAACGACAAGGCTGACAGGAGGTGTCTTACCTGCATAGAACCCACTGTCATCCATCTCCACCTCCTTCTCTACTGCATTCAACTTCTCGTTCATTTTCTCTTTCTCTGCTCTGAAGGACAATACAGAGGGAAAAGGATATTAATTTTCCAGCAAGAGTCAGGGCTCATTTATACTTAATTTCAAGAACGTGTCACTCATCGAATAAAACTGATTTTCAATCAGTTATTAAAAGAATATAAATTAGGTGTTGCTTTGTTTCCATAATTCCATTTCTGCTTTAAGCCTTGCTTAGAATAAAGATTAAAACTAAAGACTGTCCTATGTGACTCACCGCCAGGCTTCTCGCAGGGACTCAGGCACTACATCCTCTGGAGTCCAAAGATCCTACATGGATACATACAATAAAATTATACAAAAACAATATGCCTGTGAATTGTAACTGATTTCAAATGTTGGGTCCTGACCCAGTGGAAAGTATACTGACTGGGTCAATGAAGCTGAAGTCAAGATTCTCCATGCCAAAATAGAGTAGCTCTTTCTCCTGCAAAGAGCGACTCATGTATGTGACAATCTCCTGTATGACAGACAGAGAAACACACAAATGTCAAACACAAGAGGTTCACTTGCACTTCTATTGCCTCCAGCTTTACACATGTCATTCATCAACATATATACTGTATATTCCCTAACAGTCAGTCTTTCTCAGCTTTGTATGATAAGTGTTACCTGAGCAGGCTGTGCGCCCTGTGACTCAGCGTCCCCCCCTAGTGTGTCATAGTAGAGCTGCAGGTTGTCCAGGTTGTCTGCATCTTTGGGGTAGAACAGGAGGAGGGAGCGGAGTGTCTGCACAGCCCCGCTAACATCACCAGCTGTGTGGAGAGAACCAGACAAGCTCAATATGGAGGACAAAGTCTGGTTCACAAAGGAATGCTTTCATTAAGGAGATCAAATATAGTGGCAGATCAGGGGTCATCGCCATGTTGGCTTGTGGTGGAAATTTTTCTCAAATTAAAAAAGATCCAAAGGACATACAAAATGAGAAGACAATAATATACCAGAAATCACATAAAGAGAGCCCTGAATGACCATAACAGGTCTGTAACTCTGTGTACAAATGGAACCAAATGGACCCTTATGGGTCCATTTGGTTCCATTTGTACACTCTCAGAGTTATGGGGTCCTTGCAAACAAAACATTTGAGAACCGCTACTACTAGTTGGACACATAATATGCCATAGTGTCGTAGTAAATCAGTGTCATACACATTCTTGAGAAAACTTGGACATACAGTAATCGGGTCTTATGCTCAAAATAAGAACATTATAATGGTGTGTAAAAAAGAAAATCTAGAATGTGCCACAGACAAGGACAAGTCTGGCCACGGACACATTTGTCAGTGTACGGACAAATTGATGCCCCGTGGCAGATATGAGGAAGACACCAAAGTATTGTGGTGTAAAGACCAAATACTGTATATTACAATGCAGACAAACTAGACTAAAACTAGCTAGACTGAACAAGGCATTGTGTGATTACTACACTAATTGCATGGCTATGGACATGACATTATTTTGAACTCTGACCTTTGAACTGGGCGATATGCAAATGCTCCAGCTGCGTGGGCAGGAAGTCCTCCTGAGCCGAAATTCTTCCGGGTCGCGTGGCGACCTGGATCACACAGGACTGCTGACAGGAGAGCAGGGAGAGGGACAGAGCTGGTGGGAAGAGATACAGGTAGATCAAACATGTGAATGAAGCAGAAATAACTGTAACTGATGTAACTGAGGAGTAACTTTACTGTTAATTGACACAGGCAGACAAACAGACACACACAAAGATCTTTATATACTGTATGGGCATTGGGCGTAAAAATGTGTTATTGTTCCGACACAAATTACTCCGATGTTGCGTTCGTCGGACTCTCTCCATTACTAACCCTATCTCTAACCCTAAACCTAACTAACCCTAACCACACGCGTAGCCAGTAGTTGGAGTAATGAGACGTCGGACTGACGTGTGCCCCCCCACAGACAGATGGGTACAGCGCGTATTCAGACAGCGTGTACAACAGGTATTGCATAACTGTGTGGTGAATGCATTCCCAACTTGCATTGTTCCCGAATTGCATCATTCTGGAGTAGGCCTGTGGTACTGGTCTAGTTATTAAAATAATGAAGTTGAATATTTTAACATATGTGGGAAAGAAATGCATGGAGCTACATCCTCTGCCTACTGGCAGAGTGGCAGTGTACACAGGAAACTGGGCACTGATTGGTCCAGTGGTTTGTGAGATAGCTTTGAGAAACAGATATAGACCCACACAGAGCAAGCTTCTAGTCTACACTCTACAATATATGTACAGTATAGGGATGGGACCATATGAAAATGTCATATCACGATTATTGTGACCAAAGACATCGCGATTTGCGATATTATCGCGATAATCAAAATACCCCCAACATCCATTATCCTGGGGCAGAACATTTGCCGAAAAATAGCAGATCTACAAGCTTGTAGATCGGCAATTTTTTGGCAAAGAGATTTGGTAGAGTGAAAAAAAGACTGTATTAAGTACCTATATCATAAGTAGGTTTTACCAATAGAGGGTAAAACAAATCTCCGCGATACGATTATCGTGTCTTTTAATACGATAAACGATAATATTGCTTATCGTCCCATCTCTAGCACAGTATAGATAGCTAGTAGCCTATACAGAGCCATGCCGTAAAATGACTTGGGCCTGTTGGTGTGTTGTACCTGCAGCCTTCTCATACACACTGCCGTCCCCGGCGTCCACTCCTCTGTCCTCAGGCAGGCGCTGGGACGCCATCTCACACTGCACCCTGCACTCTGCTGTCTGCCTCAGGGTCTCATTCACACACTGCTTCCATGCCTCCGCTGCCTGGGCCCAGGCAGAAGACGCCTCAAACTGGAGGGCAGAATCGTACAGAGTCTGGGGATGGTGTATGGAGGGAGGGAGGGGAGGAAGAAGAGATATGTTCAGAAAAGTAGGTCAGTAAGTAATCTTTATTTAAAAGGCACCTTTCAAACTCAAAGTATTCTCTGTTTTCAAAGAAGAAACTAAGAAAGATAACCGAAGAACAGAGAAGAAGCATTAAGATTAAGACTCGGAAGCTATACTTTCCTACATTTCTTCTGTAAACAATAATTCTGTAAGTAATAAAGATAGAAATTAAAGGTTGTTCATGTCTTCGTTGCATCTCCATGCATTGTAAATGTGAGCTACAGTACAGGTAGCGTTGTGGTGAACATATCAAATATTACAACTAATATAATTGACCCTTTAATATTTGTACTAAATATTCCAATTAATTAATTATCTTTGTTGCATGTTAATAGGACTGATCGTGGATAGCTACTGGGACGTAAGTCGGGACTTGATCAACCCCGGCTGGGTCACCCGGCTGGGTCTCCTGGGCGAGGGTGTATGATGTTGCGAGACCCGAAACACCCGTCGACCCCAGGCTACATCACTGATGATACGTCCCAGCTGCATCCTTGTGATGTTTTTTACACTATTAGTTCTATTTATAGTGGCTCATAGGAATAGACTATGTGACAACCAGGAATAGTTTGGTGACCACCGGAGACTCGGTTGACGGCCGGAATTTAGACGGCACCCGGGAGCAGGTTGGGTTAGCGCCCCAGCCTGTGTCTTCCGTGAGGAAGAAGCCCAACAAATCCACGGTGAGGCCTTTAGGAGGGCCATTCAACTGCAGCAGCTGAATGGAATGTTTGGATTGGGGTCTGGTGCAACGCACAGGTTCTGAACCTGGTGAGAGCAGGAGAGGACCTGGTAAGACGTAGGAGGAGCCCGGCCAGGAGTCAACCCATAGAGCCTAGTTCTTCCACGCGCCAGAATGGCTCCCCAATCCTGGCAGAGTAGTTCCGGTGCTGCACATTGAGTGACCCTGTCTTTCCCTAATAGGACTGATCGTGGATAGCTACTGGGACGTAAGTCGGGACTTGATCAACCCCGGCTGGGTCACCTGGGCGAGGGTGTATGATGTTGCGAGACCCGAAACACCCGTCGACCCCAGGCTACATCACTGATGATACGTCCCAGCTGCATCCTTGTGATGTTTTTTACACTATTAGTTCTATTTATAGTGGCTCATAGGAATAGACTATGTGACAACCAGGAATAGTTTGGTGACCACCGGAGACTCGGTTGACGGCCGGAATTTAGACGGCACCCGGGAGCAGGTTGGGTTAGCGCCCCAGCCTGTGTCTTCCGTGAGGAAGAAGCCCAACAAATCCACGGTGAGGCCTTTAGGAGGGCCATTCAACTGCAGCAGCTGAATGGAATGTTTGGATTGGGGTCTGGTGCAACGCACAGGTTCTGAACCTGGTGAGAGCAGGAGAGGACCTGGTAAGACGTAGGAGGAGCCCGGCCAGGAGTCAACCCATAGAGCCTAGTTCTTCCACGCGCCAGAATGGCTCCCCAATCCTGGCAGAGTAGTTCCGGTGCTGCACATTGAGTGACCCTGTCTTTCCCTAATAGGACTGATCGTGGATAGCTACTGGGACGTAAGTCGGGACTTGATCAACCCCGGCTGGGTCACCTGGGCGAGGGTGTATGATGTTGCGAGACCCGAAACACCCGTCGACCCCAGGCTACATCACTGATGATACGTCCCAGCTGCATCCTTGTGATGTTTTTTACACTAAGTACATTTAAGCTACATCTGAACACACACCGGAAGCACACGGAAGTCACAGTATTGACTAGCGTGGAGTGCCGCGCGGTAACACCAACTGGCTCCGATACGCCAGTGTGGGTTACTACATTGAAAATAATGGGGGAGTATGTTTTGACGCGCCGCCTCCGCGTCCAGTGTGTGTTTCCCTTTAGTCTCTGAGCTGTATCATTTTCTAATTGATGGTCTAGCAGCGCAAGACCAGAGTTCATGCACTGTGGGTGTGTAAGTACAGTAAATCCCATGGGTTTGTACTGTGTGCCTGAATGAGAAATCAAAGACGAGGCGAGGTATTTGCTCCCTCAGGCCATGGGTAGCTCTCCCCAGCCATTTACCTGGGTGAAAGTAAGTCTAAGTGGATACACAGACAACATATCTGAGAGAAGTGGATATCATATCTACAGACACTGGGCTTTTTTTCTTCTTTTTTTTCCCCTGAGCTGCGATTCCATTGTTTTAAATCAACATTGTCAAAGGATTACTGATTGGGCCATGGTTGTCAATTGATCTATAGCTAAGAACATATGAAACCTCCACACTGTTTCAAATGATCCTGTTTCCATTACTTCATATAATTTCATAGTGTGTGTGTGTGTGTGTGTGTGTGTGTGTGTGTGTGTGTGTGTGTGTGTGTGTGTGTGTGTGTGTGTGGGAGGGGGAGGGGGGGGACTTTTGTCAATACTTTATCATGGCATGAACAAACTACAAAAAGGAGTAGACTTCCAAATCACTGTGGACCATTCCTGTCCTCCTCACCCAGTGTTTCTCTGCCTCCATCTCTCGGTCCAGGAAGTCTTCCTCCTTCACTCCGTCCATCCGTCTGTACTTCTCAATGTTGTTCCTCATCTCCATGTGGTTGGGGTTGGCCACAAAGTATGTGTGAGCTGCCGACGCAGCCTTCTGCAACTTTTGCAACTGCAGAGAAGTTGAGTGCACTGATAATGGCCACAGTCTGAAACGTCTATCCTTTTGTCAACCTTTCATACAAACAAATCTATGGTGTCCTCTGGAGCTCCTCTGAAGCTCTGTATAAGAGTGCCTGCTTGAAACTGAGTCTCTTGGCTGCTCAGAAGACTTCAATTCCTTCAATTCTTCGAACAGTTTTAACATTTTCAGGGGAAACGTAGGAAGGAAGGAAGGAAGGAACAGAGGAAGAAAGGAAGAAATGGAAGGACATAATGGCGGAAGGAGGAAGGGAGGATGGAAGGAAGGCTGAATGAAAACATAATTTGGAATGAAGAGAGAAAATATAATTTATCCTGATAAAGTGTAGAAAGAGATGTGTTTTGCGAACTTGTGATATAATGTAGTTGTGGTATAACATTTACGACACTCTGTAGTACCTGTAAATTAAATGTGATTGATACCACTAAAAACCTTTGACAGCATAGATCTTTGGCCATCTATAAAGAATTCAATATTATTACATCAATTCAGTGAGTAGACTATACATAGTATTTCTGACGAATCAGTTATTTATTGTTAGTATAGGTTAGACTTACTGTACACTGCTGGTCCTAAGTACGATTATCGTTTTTATGTGTAAGCATGTCAATGACAAATAAATGAATTAACCTTGACTTGTCAGGATTCAGTGGCTTTTGTTGCCATATTATTTACCAAATGTTGTATCTTGAGTTGCAGTGTGCGGCTCCAGATAAACACACCTAAGACAGAATACTCTTAGATATGTAATTACTCCAGTCCCCACATAAACAGCCCTTAAGGGAGGATAAACTTACTTTGTAGTATATGACTTGTAGGTAGTTGTAGGGGTTGCGGCTAATGAATTCATACTCGATGTCCAGAGAGACAGGGAGCTGTCCCGTTGGGCTGACAGACCGTCCAACACAGAACCTCACACACTCTGCCCTCTGCTGCACCCAGTCCAGAGCCCACAGGTCCCTTAAACTCCCCTTCTCAGTGTCTGATGGAACCATGCATGAGGAGGGGAACAATTTGATTGATTGATTGATTGAAGAATTTATTAGAAGTTTGCAATAGAAAAAAAGTACAGTTTCATGACAGTACAAATCACTGGTACAAGGTCAGCTAAAAGGAGATCCTAGAAAGCCGAGGCTTATTTCCACAGGAACCACACTTTAAGTATCTCATATAACATTGAAAGACAGACGGATAGAACATAGTACTTTATCTAGGATAATATCAGTTTCAAAAGCATAACATCAAATACAAAGGCAGAAAAAAGGAAAAAAAGGGGGGAGGGGGGGAGCATGGGGGCTTAATCTATTTACAAGTCACGGGTAGCAGCTGTCTGAAGGTGACTTTTCATACCAATTTTGAAGGAGGCTAGGGATTTGCTCTCCTTTAGGGCTTGAGGAAGGGGTTCCACATGTTGATGGTGTAGCAGGAGAACGAGTTAGAGCCTTGTTTAGTGTTAAATCTACGTTGATGATGATTAGTGGAGCTGCCTCTGGTGTTGTGATCGTGAACATCCTTGACCTTTAGAAGTAGTTTGTCAGGTACATGGGAATCTTGGAGGTGTAGTGTATCTTGTACACCAGGCCCATTGCAAGATGCTGTACTCTGTCAGCTACTTTGAGCCATCCCACGCTTTCGTATTGTTAGAAAGTTCAAGCAATGGCTGGGATCATCAATCAATATTACCAACAACCAATTAGTCTTATGGAATGCATTATAGTTTTAAACTTTAAACAAATGTCTTCTGTCACATTTTGCTTTAGAAACGGTATGTTAAAGAAAAGCAGCAAAAGCTATGTATAGATCATCAATGGTCTGGACAATGCCTGACTGTCTACTCTACTAGATCAACATCCACTGCTGGGATGTAGTAGCCATGGCCTAACTATGCAATAAACTGATGTAAGTGAGTCACGCACTCCCACACGCACCGCACGTACGTATGCACACGCACGCACGCATGCGCGCGCGCACACACACACACACACACACACACACACACACACACACACGCACGCACGCACACACACACACACACACACACGACACAAGACTCGTACCTACCTACCTCGTACCTACCTAGTTTAGTAAGTTTGTCCTGTCCGGCATTGATACATTCGCTATGGCATTGCCTTCGGACCCGAGCCAGTGCGTCTTTGGTTGCGATAGACTTCTCCAGCAACTCCGCTGCCTTCTCCCACTCCTCAGAAAAGTATGCCCGCACTCCGGAGTAATATAAATGATCATACTGTTGCAAGAGTCCCGAGGCAGATGCCGCGCCACTGCCGGCTGCAGGCAAGGTCAACTCGCATATTAGTAAAAATATAAAGTTGTTCAGCGCCACGTACACAGTGACATGGTTTGAGTGCAGCGCCATGGTCCAAACACTCCAGAGGAGGAGGAGGGACTACTGGAGCTATCCAGAAGGTTTGGGGAAATACATCATCCAGACAAGATATCTAATGCCAGAGTCAGACACAGCCACTAGTGCCACACCCTATTCATCATTCAGATTGAAAACTTTGATTCCGCTAGTCAGAGGCCAGGGCAGAACATTTTTTAAATGATGTTTCCATACTAGCCTAATAAAAAGTGCCTTTTCATTGTGTGGCTGGTAAATCACTCACTGCTGTACATACATGGAAGTGCAATACTTGCATATAGCCACCAGAGGCCACCGCTCTTTGAGTTCATCAGGCATTACTGTAATACTTCAAGATTCTACTACAGTTGCATAAACAGTGTAAGTATCATGTGAGAGTACAAACTTACAGCTGATAGCCGTTGCTTTATAACTTACAATTTACAGCTTTAACAGCGATTTCACTAAAGGTGATCTGTCGAATACGGTGACTCCTCCTGAATCCTATCCTATCGTTTAAATAAATCTCAGGAAAATTGACGTAATTTGTACGTGTGTGTGTGTGTGTGTGTGTGTGTGTGTGTGTGTGTGTGTGTGTGTGTGTGTGTGTGTGTGTGTGTGTGTGTGTGTGTGAGAGAGAGACGGTGTGCTTTGCAACAGTTTATGTTGAAATAAACCATTTATGCTGATTATAATATACAGGCGTTTTATTTTGAGGGGATTTGCTGAATGTTCTTTTAGAAAATTAAATAAATGCATACAACTAATAATAAGAATTATAATTGATGATGATGATGATGATGATGATGATGATGATAAAACAAAAACCTCAAACACCAGACTGCAAGTATGCCGAAATAAGCGACCTCTGGAGTCACAGTATACGACAGGTCACGAATGTGGCTGTAACAGTGTGCAACCCCGCAGAGTGTAGTCTGGGATCACTTCACTTTACGGGGTTTGATCCGGTCGGGAGCGGAAACCACTTTACGTCATGTTGTAGTCCTAGACGGACTACGCTTTGGCCGGAACTATCAACCGGATTCAGTTTTAACCCAAAATATTCCCCTGCACCCAAGGACATACTTTTAGGGCCGACCTAATAAACACCTTGATGAGGCGTAGTTTTGCTTTCGAAAAATTCGTTTGGTATGTGCATCTTTTAATACAACTCGTAGCGACTGGCAAGACTACGTAGCATTTCCAGCATTTTAAAAGGGATTGGGGAAACAAACGGAGGGAACCAAATCAAAGCGACGCCGCTTCTAGTGGTTTCCGCGCTTTAGGCGGAAACCAAACGCTCTGTTGTGAACGAACACCAGGCTCTCTCTCGGGAGAAAGCCTGGTAGGCGAGGTTACGCAGAGTGTGAGCGTGTGGCCTTCCCTCCGTCGGAGCATCACATCATCATCACACACACAGTCACACACACTACATCCAGACACAGTGATTCATTCAGCGGCTCCACGGGAGGAGAAGGAGATCCAAACTGCAGCCACTATTCCGAGCCGTTTCAATCAAAGGCTTTGGGGTCCAAACTCAAAGGCAGGACTTGCTAGCTTGTCATGGCGGAGGTCAGCGACGTTTTGTTGTCAGTTTTGAACACAATTCGGGTACCGAGGCCCGGGGACCGTGTCCACAAAGACGAATGCGCCTTGTCATTTTCCACGCCGGTAAGAAGATGTTATTCCCTCAGTTAGCCCAACGCCGGCCAACACACACTGTTGTTAGCTTTCAGGTTTTCTTCATTTATGATGTCCAACGAGTCAGCATGACTACCATGTTATCTCACTTTAGCTTAGTATTCTCCTTTGATGTTCAACTCAGTCAGAACTTAACAGGCAAGCAGCAGCTAAGCTAGGCTAAGCTAGGTTAGCTAACCTAGCCCTGTGTTGTCAAATTAGCCTGCTTGCTAGCTAACAGTCTACGTGCTGTCACCTGTCAGCAATGACATAGCACTTGATGCTCAGTTTTCATTTAAACACCCAACATTTAGAGCTTTATTTGTTTGTTTGGTTGTTTGTTTTTTTTGACAGTGGACGTGGCTTACATTGATATGAGTGTGGCTGAATGGCAGCAACACGTTAGCAAGCAGCCTTTGCTTATAATGTAATTGATACTATTGACATGACATGAGCAGATACTGGCAGTGTTGTGTTGTGACCAATGTTTCCACGGGTCTTCACATAACATAGCCTGTTTTAACTTTGTGCAGTTATGTTGGTCATGTGCTTTGTTTGCAACTGACTGTATAATATATATATATATATATATATATATATATATATATATATATATATATATATATATATATATCTTCTGTGTATAAAAGCAGTGTAGTTGCAAATAACCCTTGCATAATGAATCATTTATATGATGTCTATTAATGTTTTCTGTGCCAACATTAAACACATGACCCCTGCCTACATGCAAGCTATCCCAACCAAAGTTCTGTTTGACAAAACCATTCGTGAGACAGAAGTCTTTATTGAATTAAGCAATGTTTAAACCTTCAATGTTGCACCTCTAAGAACAGTATGGGTTATCCTTTGTCTCTGTAAAGCTTTAGTTAATTAAGCCTCACTTAAGTTTCACAAACATCTACCATGTTATGAACTGTCTATAAGTGAAGCCATAATTCTTCTAAATGCTCTTTTGCTCTGTGTTTTACCTGCACAAAACGTGCTCATTATTGCTAGGCATGTGAGTGTAGTGGTTTTGTGGAGTGCTAGTTTTCACTCAACGTCCTGTTTCAAAATGCACATATTCAGGATGTTGAGTGATTTAAAACAAGCACTCTCCAAAACCACTGTGATAATGAGCGCAGATGTACAACACAGCAAAAGAAGAACAACAGTAGAAGAATCATGGCTTTACAGTGGTTGACAGAGAGTTGCTCATGACATCACAATGGTGGATTTAGGCTTTACGGAGACAGAGGATAAGTACCTAAGCTGTCCATAGATGTGCAACATTGTTGAGTTTATTATCGTTTGGTACAATAATATAGGACTTTCTGTTTCATGTCAATTGAGGGAGTAGCAACTCGGAGCAGTGTTGCCCATTCTGGGGCCTGGGGCGCGAAAGATCACAGGCGGGCGTGAAGCCTTGTCTGTTTGGAGGCAGTACACACTTGTAAAAATTCAGAAATAGCAACACGTTGTCAGCTTGTAGATCGGCTAATTTCTGCAAAAAGATTTATTGTGAAGGGGAATAAAGGAGGGGACAAACTGAAGTAATAGACCCCTTGGGGAATTCAGTAAACAAAGTATATGTATATGGTTTAAGTGGTTAAGCAAGCAAGGTTACGCAAGTCTCATTGTCTCATTTAGTTTTCTAGTACTTTGTGAGCCTACATGGTGAACACACCTGACTCTGAGCTCTGACTGTTTCCCTGAACTGCAGGAGAGCGAGGGAGGACTGTATGTGTGCATGAACAGTTTCCTGGGCTTTGGCAGCCAGTACGTTGACAGGCACCATGCAAGAACTGGACAGCGGGCGTATCTGCACATCACTCGGACCCGTAAGACTCAGGTAACTATTATGTTTTACGGCTGTGATCACTAGTTCACTGTCTTAGTCAAAGGATGCCGGGTGTGTGACAGGATACATGACAGTTATCAAATCTCTGACCTTTTGTTTTTGTTACAATATGAAGTCTCCGATGACTTAAGTTAACCACTGCCACCTGTCTCAGTTTGACAATCAAGTTTATTTGGGTCTAAAATGGGTAATAAGCAATGGATAATGAATGGTGAGCACTGAGCAGGTCATTGTTGAGGAATAAACTCCCGACAGTGTGATTAGACCCCGACTCAAAGCACAGGGGTCTGTTTCACCTTGAACAGGTTTATTTCTCAACGATAACCTGCACACCATTCATTACGTTTATTTACATGGCCGCCATGTTGAATACGGCCAGAAACCAAGCAGTAGGATTGCTTAACTCTTTTACTGCCTTTAATGCCACGGCGAGCGTTCATCAAATCCTGATTTAGTCCAAGGCTGAGCAGAGCAACCACTTTGCCTGCACTGAAAATGTGTGCATGTAAACACAGCTTGGCGGATTGATTTACCTTTCGGTGTCGTTTTTGCGGCCCTGGATCTACTTTCTCTCCTTCCTTGTTGATTTTGAGTGAAAAGCGAGGTACACTCAACTTTGTAATGGGGATTCGTGGCCGCCTGTTTTGTTTTGTTTTTTCGCGACACTATGAGACATATGAGATACGTATCGAAATAATGGATATTATTCTATAAAATATCAAAGGTAAGGTATTTTGATGGCAGGGAACATACAATAAAAAAGCCTAGCTTTGGCAGATTAATTGGTTGATGCAGGTGAGTTGACTCCATCTGTCTGTTATTGATAGCAGGACACATTCGGCATCCGCTTAATGATTGATTCGCAATGCTTTTTTTCTCCTCAGAAAGAAGATGACAATAACTCTGACCCACCTAAGAAAAAGCCCACCCGACTGGCAATAGGTAAGGGCATGGGAGTGGAATTCACAAAGAAAAACATTTACACAATATCACGTGCACAGAATGAATAAAATATTTACTTAATTGCGTACACTAAGAAATTCACTTTTGGCTTCACTATAGTAGCATTCCATGGTAACAGGATACAATAAATACACAAACACACTCCCCAAGGACTACATAACTCAGTGTTTCTCAAACTTTCAAATTTCTCCCCTCAACTCTGGCAGTGTACAAATGGAACCAAATACCAAACTTGTATGGGTCAATTTAGACCCCCCTAAAGGAACCCACAGTCCCTGGAATCCACTTTGAGAACCACTGACATAACTGATCATCAGATATAGTTATGGTTGAGGAAAAAATAAATACACAATCCTCATAGTGTCATTTTGTTAAAGAATGACCATGTCTTCATTCACCATTCGTCTAGGAATTGAAGGAGGATTCGATGTGGAGCAGGAGCAGTATGAGGAAGATGTAAAAGTTGTCCTCTTCCCGGACAGACAGGAAGTGACATCAGATGACCTCGCAACAATGCCCGATGTTGTACGAGAGCGGGTGAGACACCTTTCCACTGAGGTTCACATTGCATCTGAAGACGCCATGTCGAGGTGCAACAGCAGATTGATAAACATCTACTGCTTAGTTTTAATTGACAATGTTTCAAAAACTCATATGCATGTACAATTTTGTTTTCAGCCAGGCATAAAACAAAATGCTTTTATCTGACTTAAATGGATGCACAGAACCGCACAAGATCTTACAATAACAATAATAATTTTACCCTATGATGCCTTACTTGATCAAGTATGACAAACACAATATCATCTTAACAGTAAATGTATTTTAATACATTTAGATTATTACATTCCCAGGCACAGAGGCTGAAAAAGAAAAGAGCAATACAATTATTTTGTTCTTAGATTGTAAACACCCCAAACAATTAGTAAAAAATATCATAATGATCGTACATCAGCCAGGCAAAAACCTTTGATAAGACCAAATCTGGAAACAATACTATGACATTTTAGTTGTAGTTCATCATAGTCACTCATGAGTGCAGAATGCACATTTGTCATAAAGGTATATGACACTACATAATTTCACTGGCGAATTGACCAGTGTAGAATGCAGTGGGGCTGAATGTGTGTCTCTGTTCCCCCAGGTGTCTCTGTCCATGGATGGTCTTAGGGCAGCAGACTCGGTGTCGCACGCCCTGCAGGTCCAGCAGTGGGACGGAGAGGTGAGACAGGAGTCTCGGCACGCCAACGACCTCAAACAGCTAGACAACGGGGTCAAAATTCTACCCAGGTGAGACATGGGAGACATTCCACCTGGATGCATTTAGGACACGGTTCTTTACAGTAGGGATGTCTTGTCAAAGTCTCTCTGGCCCTTCACCAGATTGAAAATGAAATGATGAATTGTAGTAGACGTGGTGTAGGGATTGCAGAACAGAAGACTCCAGTCTTTCCATGTCTTAAACTCAATAAACTAAGGGAGGCAACATAATGGGAGGCACAGGAGAGAGAACATGTAGACTGATATGTGTATGCCTGTAAAAACAACGCTACCTGGAACAGAGGTCCTCAAACTGTGAGGCAAGGCCAAGTATGTTGTGGATGGCCATACTAGTTTTTGTTTATTTAACCTGTTCATATTCCCAAGATTCCTTTACCTTTTTTTCAGATTATACCCATTTTCATCCAATGCATGTCTAATTAGACATGTTAATCACAGCCTTTTTGTTCATAAACATAAACACTGGATCCTTACAAAATCAGATCGATCGATCCAGTCCAGATCTTGTTCTAATTCAAATTCTAAAACATAGAACATAATTGTATTTTTGTAAAGGTCTATGGGGAAAATGAATGGGATTTTCAGTGGCACCAGTAAACCACTTAAAGGGGAAGACCACCCATTTTCAATATTGAACTATGTCTTTAATATAGCTTAGAGGGGTTGTGTGGAAATAGAAAAAAAGTTCCACCCCTTCTGTGTTGCCTAGAACTGGAAGATTGATTTTGGGGTTTGTCATCAAGTTGTACTTTACAATATAAACCCCAAAATCAATCCTCCAGTTCTAGGCAACACAGAAGGGGGGGGAACTTTTTTTATATTTCCACACAACTCCTCTAAGGTATATTAATGACATAGTTCAATATTGAAATTGGTGGTCTTCCCCTTTAAGCTTTGATGCTCACAGCCACTTACAAAATGACCAGCTGCAAGACCACCTACAGCCACTTAGTGGCGCAATTGAGATACCTTACACAATGTAATGTAAATGCAAGCCAAGGGGGCACACAGTGGTCACTTAAATAAATTATACTTTTTCGAGCAAAACACCAACACTGAGCTTAAGGGTCACCTCCTCACTGCACAGCAACTGCATATTGGTTCTCCATGTAGAAACTCACAATTCCAGCGTCAAACTTGACCAACTACAAGCAATGGCAAAGAGCTGATACATTTTTTAAATTGGGTTCCCGACCTCTCTTCTAATATGCACAACATATTTCAGATAATGATGACTTTACAGCTAGCTAGTGACAGCTGATATACGTTTTGAAATAATGGAAAATCTATCCTATATGGATCACTTTCTCTTGTCTCTCTGTATCTGTATAGCTACATGAACTATAATTTATAATTATTTCTGTAAGATTTCAGTGTGTGAAATATCTCTGAATACAATATAACGAATTGTATTATTGTAATTTGATTTCTTAAAATGTTCCCTTTGTTTTGAGAAGAGAGGTGTTATTAGCCTTGTTCATGTTATCCCCTTATTCCATTTGCCCATGTGGTGTTGTTCTTTTATTTATTTTTTATTTTTTTATGCCTTTATTGATAGGACAGTAGAATGACAGGAAATGGGGAGAGAGACAGGGAGTGACTCGCAGCAAAGGTCACCAGGATCGGGACTCGAAGCCACGACGGGGACTGCCCCATAGGTCGATCTCCCGTTGGGTCGAACAGCGTCGGCAGGTTAGATAATACCCGCGAGCGTCGGCAGGTTAGATAATCACCCGCGTCACGGTTACTGAGGTTAGGTTTAGGGTTGGGGTTAGAGTTAGGCATAGTTTTACTGAGGTTAGGAATAGGATTAGGGTTTGGGTTAGAGTTTGGTGGTTGATCCAAAGGGTGTTCGACCTAATGACATGTTACCCCCACGACACGCTGTCAGGCATCAGAGCCTATGTGGTATGCGCCTGGACCGGTAGGCCAGCAGGCGCCACCCATGAGTTTTTAAGTCGAAATAAGGAAGTTAATACTAAGCTTTTCTTCTGTTGTTGCTAGCGGCTGGCGGTGTGAGGTGTGTGACCTGCAGGAGAACCTGTGGATGAACCTGACAGACGGTAAAATTATGTGTGGCCGTCGCTATTTTGACGGCACTGGCGGGAACAACCACGCCCTGCTCTACTTCCAACAGATGGGACATCCGCTGGCTGTCAAACTGGGCACCATCACCCCTGATGGAGCAGGTGAGAGTTTAAGCCCAAGCATTTTCTTTGGTCCAAACGTTACCTTTTGATTTACTGTATCGTTAACGTTATGCCCATTAGTTTTGTTGCTGCCGTGACCACTGAGAGAATTTAAGAACAGACAGGTATAGGGTTGTGCAATATGATAATCTGCTTTTACAGAGAGAATGTTATTATTGTACTCCAGTGCCTATTCTATCAGTTGCAGCAGTTCTATACCTTACAGTAATTTATGCCAACAGTAAATTTGTTAAGTTAGCTTGTAGATCTGTTCTTTTTGCTCATTCAAATTCCCTCCCCATATTCTGTTTGGCAGCATAGCAGCAACGAATGAAGACACGGAGTTGGTCCTAAAAATAATTAGTGATATTGAACTGGTTTAAATTTTGCAAAACATGCTCTGTCGTCTGGCGTTAAGTTGAATTATTTGCATGTCTGATGGAACACGACAAACCTTTTTAACCACCTCAAAAGAAAAAGCCCAGTCAAACAGTGAGTGAAGGGATTCCAGCACATTAGTGCATCGGCTGTAACTAAGCAGCCAGCTGCTACACGGCCAAAACACACAAGTCTAATGAAGGCATTAGAGCAGTGATTCTCAGCCTTTTTTAATTTCAAGGGCCCCAGTTTTATTAGCTTTAGGCCACAGACCCCCATTTGAAATGGTTTGAAATAGTTTTAATCTCTGGGACCCCAATCTGCACAGTAATTCTTTATTTTTCTTTTTTTAATTGGACAATGAATATAATTGTGCTGTTCAGTAACTCGCAAAATAACCTTAACCCATTAAAACCAGGAAAGCATCTGTCATTTTAGAGTTTTGCGTTGGCTATTCAAAAATAACAGATATAGAAGCTCACAGCACATCACTTTGTGCCATGCTGCGAGCTTTTACTGCTATTTGTACTGCTCGTATCTGCTATTTTTGAACGTTTTTTTCTGAGAACCACTGATTTATAAATCATGGGTTAAAGACCAACATGAAAAGAATCATCAATCATGATAAGATTGGGGATCGTGATCCTGCCTTGCCTGAAATAAATTGTGATTTGATACTTTTGCCATATGGCCCACCCCTGTCCAGATGAGAGATGGAGGTCAGCAATTCAGTCTACTTTCAAACTTTATTCCCTCTAAATGGGAACGTTGGTTTTGCGGGAAAGGCAGTAAATCGAGACGTTAAATGAACTCTGGAAAGAAAAGAAAATTACCAAGGAATTGGGGGCACTACCATTACCACAAGATGTCACACACGCCTAGGACCCTGGTATATCTGTTCAAAAAAATGGACTGCAGGTGAAATTGAAAATACGGTATTGTCAAGTGTCCTTGTTATAGGCAGGGACGATCCCAATCTTTTGAACGCACATTCTGCATAGTGATCACGTGTGGACTGTGTGTTTGTTTACTAGGACACTGGTATGGGCATTTAAGTCAGTCCCACATATGAACATTATTAAGTACATTGATACAATGCGTCACAATGCGACGCAGTGTGTGAACTAATAGTGTTGGTGTATAGAGAAAAAGGAGCAGACCTAGTACAGAGCCCTGGGGACCTTGGTCACTATATAGGGTTTTAGGTGGTTTAATTTATGAATTATAAACTGCACTGAGTCAAAAGTAGATTATGGAATACGCTGACATTTATGAGTCATCTTAACCCATTAAGACCTGAGGCCGATTCTACGAATGCCATATAAATCAGTAGTTTTCAAACCTTTTCATGCCAAGGACCCCCCAAAATGATACAGTATGTATTTGGCCACGGACCCCCATCTGAAAAGGTATTATGCCAGGGACTCCCAGAAAAGAAGATTTGTTAAAATATATCAAAATGATATAACCACTTTAAAGAAATTTCAAAATCTTTCAAAAATAGCATATGTACACGCTCGCGAACCAATTCTTTTAATCCTAAGAGACACTTGTGTTGCTATAAATAAGCTAAACTGACAGATGCTTTCCTAATTTTAATGGGCTAAGGCTCCTTTATGTGAACAAAATAATAGTTCTTTAAATTACTTGATGAATCAAGTACAAAATGAACAACTGAACATTCAATTTGGTGAATAAAGGCTATTGTATGAAGATTTGTTTGATGGTTTTTGTCTGTCTCAGTCACTTCGTTTCCAAATGTAGTGCAATATTGGCCAGTACATTAATTTGACTAACATAAAAACATGAAAATGATGTTCATTCAGAACTGTACATGCAGCATGTGAATGCCTAAAGGCTTCAGTAGACAGTCTACTGACACAGGCTACTGTAGAAATCAAATCCAGTGCTTCCTGTTGGTTAAACAGAGGTTTAACAGAGACATGTCCTTATTGATTAAATGTTTTTTCTTTTTTTTTCTTCAGATGTCTACTCCTATGATGAGGATGACATGGTGCTGGATCCAAAGCTGCCAGAGCACTTAGCTCACTTTGGCATCGACATGATGACCATGGAGAAGGTAGGACCAGTACACACATAATATATCTGCTGTTTACCTGAGTTTATGAGTTTGGGAGGGAGAAGAGTAGGTAGGACGTGTATACTGTAGCATTGTCTACAGTGTTTTATGGAAGGCTCATACAACATTCCTGTGTTAGCTGATCTAAAGTGAGCAGGATGGAATGTAGAGATGGATCATGCCTTGAAGATATGGGGATGCCATGCCTTCATTTGCCTTGTAGGCCAACATCAGCGCTTTGTGCGGGCAGTAACCGGGAGCTAGTGAAGGAAGAAAAAAGCACTAGGCGTACTGCGGCATAATGGATTATTTGGAGGGGTTTTAGGCCCCGTACATACGGCAACGCCCTGTAGAGAAAACGGCGAGGTCCCGGGATATCGCCCTTGCGTTTTGCCTTTTATCAAGCGTTCATATGAAGCCGAAATGATGTAGTGTCCACGTAATTTCGCTAGGTGGCTTTTTCTCTGCTACTAATACATACTGAATGCCCCCCTGAGCACTGTGGTCTCCGTGGCCGAGTGGATAAGGCTCCGTCTTTTACATCCATGCGCCCCGGGTTCGCGTCCCGTGGTGTTGCTTCTTGCGTTTCTGTTGTTCACACTGTGACATGAGGGGAGGGGAGAGTCAGCTTTTACACCCAAATCTCCGGATTCAGATCGTTCTGTTTTTAACCCCCGAAAATGCCGTTGTCGTCTGAACGGAAGGTCTATCTGACTTTTCTTTTTGCGGAATTCTCGTTGCAAAAACGCAGTGTGAACGGTGCCTAAGTGAGCATACTGGGAGGCCAGTAAGGAGGGATTTACAGTAGTTGAGTTTGGTTTTACTCCAGTCCGGAGAGTATGGGGTGATGAAAGCAAACCTTTCCAAGAAACCTGGGTAGGTCTGACCAGTCAGGTAGGAGAACCACTTTAGTGCTGTCCCAATGATGTCGAGGTTGGCAAGGATGTCCACTGAGTCAAATGCTGCTGGAGTGGTTGGGCTGGTTTGAATCTTGACTGGTTGGGATCCAACAGGTTATTTTTTTACATGTAACATTAGTTACATCATCATATCATACAAAGTATTTAAATTGAATTAGCCCTGATGTAGAAGTTGGATTCAGCAAATTAAAATGCCCATCCTCTTGCACCAACATTACTGTTGTGTGTGTGTGTGTGTGTGTGTGTGTGTGTGTGTGTGTGTGTGTGTGTGTGTGTGTGTGTGTGTGTGTGTGTGTGTGTGTGTGTGTGTGTGTGTGTGTGTGTGTGTGTGTGTGTGTGTGTGTGTGACCAAATGGCTGAGCGATATTGAATGGTTCTCCACTGGCAGTACTCCAGATTTTTATGGGCTGTTCTGCCTCAAAAGAGCCACCTTCGATTACTCGCTGTTACAAGGAGGGCTCTGAAATTCACCCGCAGTGCGATAGGGACTGTAGAATAGATCATCTTAAAGCTCATGGCTCAAAAACCCCCCCCCCAATCTAATTTCTATTGAACGCCCCCTTACCCCTCCTCCACTTTTGACTCCTCGGTCATGGAACTCTTTTATTACCGTCTATTATTTATACATCGCTCTTGGCCGTTCTTATTTTTCCACTGTTTCCACCATTAACATGGCTCTCCCCCTCTGCACTCAATTGGCCCCTCCACATCTGTATTGTTCCGCAGTCCCCCTCACCTCTGCAGTTATTTACCTCCACAGTCACCACCTGTTTTCACACACTTCGTCCCTTTCTTTCACTTGTCTTCCCCCTGATAACGTGACCAGCCAACATCATGCATAATCCTCTGATCCTTTTTATTTTTTTATTATTATTTTGGATTTTCTTTTTACAGAATTTGTATGTTCTATCCACTATTGTATTTTCTGTGCAACTTTTATTCGTTGGTGCTGCAGTGTTACATTTCCTTCCTTGGGATAATTGAAGTTCACTGTATTTCTTAACTTAAAGTCCTTCTCCCCCCAGAAACATATTTGTTTTGGTTAATGTGTTTTTGAAGCTTACCTGTGAAAGTTTCTTGAGGTCCCTGTATCTCCAAACTTGAACAGAAATAATTTCTCTGAGGATTCAACTACATCAGGGGACATGTGGACAGTGACTTTAACACTTTATGTTCCAAGGCTTAACTATTTTCACCGTAGCTTTTGTCTTAAAGCTATACTCTGGAAGTTGCTCAACTACTGGTCAGTAGCGGTATTGCTTTTTTCGGATGTTTTTCACCCGGGGTCGCCGCGGACCACCGCGACGCCTGCGTCTCGCCGAGACACATCCGTAGAGGGGAAAGATGCAGATGACGTAATTTTCCCGCGAAATCCGGTCCCCGGCCAGGATCATAGAAAACATATTTACAGAAGGCTTTAGGGGCTGAAATTCATGCAGTGGGTATTCTAAAACTTTAGCGATTTAATAGTTAGGACTGTTTTAAGATTTATTTTATTGGGAAAGTTACAGATTAATAGCTTTAAGTGTATTTCATATCCACCCCTTTCTCCTCCCCCATCCCATCTGTAGACAGAGCGAACGATGACAGAGCTGGAGATTGCAGCAAACCAGCGGGTTGGGGAGTGGGAGGTCATTCAGGAGTCGGGCACCACTCTGCGGCCCCTGCATGGCTCTGGCCTCACCGGCATGAAGAACCTGGGCAACAGCTGCTACCTCAACTCCGTCATGCAAGTGCTCTTCACCGTGCCTGACTTCCAGAGCAAGTCAGTAAAACCACCACTCTCTGTCTCATTCAATTTTCATACTATATGAGCTTTGTGAATGTCTCCATTTACTATTTACTCTCCCCTCTCTCTCTCTCGTTCTCTCTTGCTGCTTGTGTTTTGGTCTCAATCCCTCAGTTTTTTAACTCATTTCGTGCTCCTGAAATTAGCGGATTAAAATGTCCAGCGTGCCTCCCGCAGGCTGCATCCACGACCGTTGTCTTATTTTGAAGGCCAGAAGTCCATAGCGTAAACACTTCCGGTTTGACGTCATCACGTCATTCACAGGAAGCGGTCATCGTCCACATGGTGTTGTGTAATGGCCGATCGGTGCTTTTCAACATGTGTTATATAAGCGAGAATCTACTGCCATCCTCGCTTTGAAAGTGTTGTTTGGAGATAATGGACATTAAAGATGAGATTCCCCGTCTGCCTCAATGTTATGGGATTACTATTTTGTGCTCGTGGATCCGTGATGATGATAAATCGGCGAGGGAGATCGTCTCGGGACCTTCCGCGCATGTACCCGGTAGGATAACCGCCGTTACAGTAATATATTACTTTTCGCGAGTATACTCGGGATCGGCACCATGATACTCGAGTATTTTTCACGAGTATTCTCGGGATCGGCTCCGTATGAGTTAAAATGCCGGTGGTTGAATTTTCAGCCACCGTGACCATAAAACAACTTTCTGGTCTCCACCTGGCTTGCTCCCTGTAATGAAGGTGTTTGAATTATAGTCTATAATGAGTGTCACTTGCCAGCAAGCCTTTACAAGATTTGAGGGATTTTGTTCAATAACAGCCCGATTTGCGAATATTTGGTTTGCACATCAGCTTTTTACTTAGCCTCTAAAGAGTGAGCATGCTCAGTTCCACACCGATCGGTCCAATAGTGCCGGAGATTAGCTGCACAGTGCACACAGACGGACGGATGGGGGCCTTCAGCCTGGCAGGGAACAATTATCTCTTTCTGTCACTGTATGATCTGCCTAACTTTAATGACCAGATTTATCACTTTGACTGATATCTTTTTATGTGGAAAAAGATATGAAATGCTTAACAAAAACATTTTCTTCTTTGACTAAGGTATGTGTCCAACATTGACAAGATCTTCGATGAAGCACCCAGTGATCCTACACAGGACTTCAAAACCCAAGTGTGAGTGTCCTTTTTCATCGAACCTGAGTTGTCACATCAAGCAAACAGGATAGGAATTACATGTGTCTTAGAAGGTTTTGTAAAATAATTTCTACTTTATCCTATGAAATGGTACAGGAGAGAAGTGAGAGAGAAACTCTAGTCTCTTACTGAGGTCATTAGCTTGAATTTAAAGCCTAATTTGTCGACCACTGTGAGCCAGGTTTTTTTGGCTCATGGATATAATTTGGAACGTTTCGTAGGCTGTGAGCCACTTGGCTCATACCTCCTGAAATTTTTAGTGGCTCACAACATGTCATTAATGTCTCACAGCGTTATCTGTTGCTCAAGGACATGAGAAATTCATCTTCTTAACTTTCATGACCATGGACACAGGATGCTTGTCATTGAGCCCATGCATTGAGTTTAAATGCCCAGAGCTACAGTATGAGTCATGAGTCATATCTTGTTGTCTCATTTATTGTTTATATAAACTAGGGATGGGTGGTAAAATACTACATATAATGGCTGAACAATCTGTTTAATTACCTTAGGGGATGGCACATCTATGTGTGTATTCCCTCAGGGGTGACTCAGCTGAGAGACCATATCCTTTTGATAATTTCCATTTGATCATTTGAAAGGATATAATGGATCTAGGCTAATAATAATAATTTATGCCTGTTTATTACAGAGCCAAGCTCGGCTACGGTCTACTGTCAGGAGAATATTCCAAACCGGCACCAGACCCTGGAGATGAAGCTGGCACGCCTGAACCCAGGGTGAGCAAGAACTACAACCATATAACTCATGGAGATGACCATGGCACAGTATCATACGGTTACATTCTTGGATCAACAACATTATTATATGCAAACCGCTCCTACATTTCACTTACACTGTGTGTTTTAGTACGGAATTTATTAGCCAAATCCGTGCTGATACACATAAAGTAACTGACATCATGGACAGAAGGGCCCATAAAAGGACATATGCACGTGTGTCGTGTTTGCACTTCTCACTTCGCACAGGTGCGATTTTTATATCAGTGAATCAATGAGAAAAGTATTTGAAATAATAAACAAAATTGTTGTGGTAATTATTAGGTATAAGGTAAGTTGGTAAGTTCTTTGGGTAAAATGAGTGTTAAATAGCTCTATTCTGATAGTACTCATTGATATAGAACTTGTGGCCCCATTCCAGATTCCAAATATTTAATATTTTATTACTTTTATGGTGCGGAGGTAGCTGTCCAGCCGCCATGTAACAAAGGTGCAACTGCTTCATGATTTCTTATACGTTAAACATGGTGATTAAAAAAAAAACAGTGGCACATATACTTGAAAGGCATTACTTGAGTAAAAGTACAGATATCTTACAGATATTTCACTATTGTAAAAGTTCAAATCTTCCATAAGAAAATAACTTGGGTCAAAGTGTTGCAGTTTTCACATATTTTCACATGTAAAAAGGTATCTGGTGTTAAAATGTATTTAAGTATCAAAAGTAAAAGTACAATAAGTATCAAAAGTACAGTATAAAGACCGTTTTCATTGTACAAAGAAACATTAGCCAGGTAGCAACAGATGAGTTTTGAGTGCAGTCCGTTCATCACGTGCCATATCCATCCATTTGTAGCAACTATTTCTGAATTTTGAGAGTTGTCCATTACGTCAAAGAAATAATTCTCCATCTGCAGTGCACTTACTGTCCATCTTCCATTTTCATACACTTGAAGGTTTTACACAGTACTATGTTTCTTTCATCCTAATTAGCGGTCTGGTCTGAAAGATGGTAGAGCTCTCAACTAATGGATCATGAAACACATGAGAGCCTGTGCTCTCATCAGCTGGGTGCTCAGGCCTCAGACAAAAACCTTTCATTCATATGAACATGTAAACACTTCACCTTGCAAGTCTGTCTCCAATATCTTTCTCACAAAGACACTTTCATGCCAGGGATCCGTGCATAGAACATACTGAAATATCTACTTCCTGCCTGTACTATAAAGGACTGCCACAGACATTATCCTATGTGCATCATTCAGAATGCATGAATGCAGTATAAAGCAGGCCCTAATAAGTTATATAATGGACACATGATGTCCATTGTCATGTCCTACTCCTATCAGACCTATCGCACACAGCAAGCGGTCAAACTGTTCATTTTTGTTGTAACAGTCGTGTGGCCCCTGACTTCAAGTAATTTTACAATTGTGGCCCCCTGCCTAATCTAGTTGAATACCCCTGTTATAGAGTGTTTGTTCAGTAACAGGAGTCTCCATGTCTCTCCAGCTCTTAATTAAACAGAAATTGCATTTTCAGGTCGGAATAGCAATTTTATCCAATCAGGATAGATAACTCAGTCAGGATACAGATTAAACAAGTGAAATTGGAAAATGTATTTCTGCTCAGTAAAGTGCTGGAGAGACTGGGAGACCCCTGTTACTGAACAAACACTATATATACTATAGCAAATTTGATTACTATCTGAATATAGTGCTTTAACCTTTAAACATAAACTTTGTTCTAACCAAAAAATATCACTTACCCTACCTTGTTTAAATAGCCTCTACAAGCTCGATCCCATCATGGCATGTCGTGAGCTTTTAGATCTGTCACATAAATTGACGATTTCACTAAAATCGATGATTTCTTAAATCAATCGGTTAACTGTAGCTCTTCTCTGCTCTGCCTGGATTGTGATGCCAGGAGAGGGAAGAACCAGGACCCTGAATGTCCAGGCCTGGTGGATTGTCTCCATGTTTAACTCTGGTGATTTGGGGGAGAACATGGTTCACTGATGTCCTCTGGTGATGCAAGGTCTTGTTCATACTCTTTTATTTCATTACAGGGAGACCAAGTGGGCATTGCACCACGCATGTTCAAAGCACTTGTAGGACGGGGCCACCCGGAGTTCTCTACCAATCGGCAGCAGGATGCTCAAGAATTCTTATTGCACTTCATAAACATGGTGGAGGTAAATCTGCTGTCACTTGGTGAACAAAACGATTCTATTGCACTTGCTTCAGTTAGAGATTGCATGTAAAATAAAGTCAAATATTTCAAGTATAGCCTATATGTCAAAATTGTTCCTAAAATGCTAAGCATCACAAATTTCAATTTCTGTTCATGCATGACTGGTTCAGTGCTAACTCCCCTCATGTCGTCGCAGAGGAACTGTCGTTCGGGGCAAAACCCGTCTGAAGCCTTCAGGTTCCTGGTGGAGGAGAGGATTGTGTGTCAGCAGTCACAGAAAGCCAAGTACACACAGAGGGTGGACTACATCCTCCAGCTGCCTGTTCCCATGGACCAGGCCACTAACACGGGTGAGGGCAAGCCTCAGTAGAAAGAAAGAACTCCTCAAAATAGAAAATGCATGGTAAAGCTTAACTGCAGGCATACTGTACAACGTGGCTGTATTTGTATCTGTCGCTGTTGAGATATTTTATAGTACATTCCTTAAAGGAGAATTATTTTCTTACAGCAATCCGATGTTATTCCATCCATTAAGCAGTGGTTGAGTTGGGTCTGACCGGAGATGGGAGAGTCTAGCGTTCGGTCATATTTTTGCAGCAGCCCATTATTGACAACACTGTGCAGACGTCTCCGCCATTATGAAGGACAGATTAGAATATAAGCGAAAAGGAATTGTCGAGCGATACAAATAAGCGATTTAGCGTAAAATCACACCGCTCTCAGTTGGAGCTGCTGTGGAAAAACTGTACTGATCGATTGTGGAATATCATTAACGTGGTAAAAAGGCTTGTCCGGAAATTCTCCTTTAAATGGGTACTGTCACCTAAAGGGGTACTGTCACCTTAAGAAGTCATCTAAAAAAATAAGTTAATATTTTTATGATGTCATTGTGGGAATGCACAATTATAAGCCAATCAAATTAATTGACTGTACTTAGACTACTTACTGTACTGGTCAGCTGTTGTTGGGAGGCGAGGGGCAGATTACACTGTGACATGAGTTTAAGACTATTTCAGACCGTTTTCAGAGAGACCACGTGACCTACTGTATCATACTATTATAATCTCGGGGCGTGTCAGCGGGCCTTTAAGCATGCACTTTAGTCTTATTTAACATACTGTAGCTCACAACGTATACCTGAATCTGTCACTTTGAAAAATGTCCACTCTGGCTGATTCTCTTAACTTTTACAAGGGCCTTCAACAGGGGGTCCTGGACCCCTAGGGGTCCTCAGAGTCACTACAGGGGGTCCTCCAAATATTTGTGTTTTTTGTATTAACCACTTGAACCCTAGCAGATCTACAAGCTCACAACGCCTAGCAGCGCGAGGCGGTGTGAGCTTGTAGATCAGCTATTTTCGGCAAAGAGGTTTTGTAGAAGGGAAAAAGAGCAGACCAAGTACAGAGTGAAAGGTCAACTTTATTAAGTATTGACGGTTCAAGTGGTTAAATATCTTGAAAACACAAATTGACATGAATCCAAAATACACCGATGATTGTGCTGTCAAATTATGAAACTAGATGGAATCTACGAAAAGGTTGTGGGGGTCTGAAAACGTTGAAGACCCCTGCTGTACGGAATGGACCAGGCTGTCAATCCTTAAATGTTTCCTCATCTTTACATCTCTGTCCTCCTGTAACAGAGGAGCTGCAGGAGGCGGAGCGTCGGCGTGAAGAGGCTGACCCCTCGGCAGGTCCTGCAGCGACGGTGCGTGCCCAGATTCCATTCACAGCCTGCATGGCTGCTCTCAGTGAACCAGAAGTTCTTACAGACTTCTGGAGTTCAGCCGTACAGGCCAAGACTACCGCTACCAAGTAAGGGGAAAGACACACACATACACACACACCCCTCCATACTGGATATTGTTTTCCTTCATTTATAAGAAGCGTATATGAAAAGGTTCTTCCCAAAATGAGATATTCAGCCATCTGGAAAGTAATGCAGCTTACTCGTTAAGAAATTACGAGTACAACAGTAAAACGTCCCTTACAAGATAGATTACTGAAGTCCTTGGGGGACAAAAGGATATCAATTTTGCAGGCTGCGATAAAATGATTGATGGCATGAAATGAAAGCATTTTACGTTGCTATTAAAGCTATGGTACTTCTTAAAATCTTTGCATTTACCACCTTTGTTTTGATGATGGTCATTTTGGGTTTTGTAAAATTGATACATTTCATCTGGGAGTTTTTCCCCTAAGGGTTTTGGTATTGTGTTTTTTTTCTATTCAGAACAACCCGCTTTGCCTCTTTCCCTGACCACCTTGTCATCCAAATCAAGAAGTTCACCTTTGGCCTTGACTGGGTCCCCAAGAAACTGGGTGAGTACAGGTTTATGGTTCCAAATTAGTCTTTTAAGGTGCATTTGCAGATGGAACTCACAGAAGATTAGATTGTTTTATTTGCTTTTACAAATCGTATACTCACTATTACAAAGTCTTCCAATCAGAATTGCAATTATTAACCTTTGGTATAATTGCCCTTACAAAGCTGTTCATGAAGAATTAGTTATTCACCCATCCAATCACAATTGTCATTACAAAACCATAAAGTGCAAATTATCATTACAGTACAATACACAATCAACATTTTAAACGGGTGCGCCGAAAAATGAGCTGTTGACGTCCATACATCCCCAATTAAATTCTGTCAGGAGACCTGTGTTGCATGTCCTTCCTCCTCTCTTCCTTCATTTCCTTTCTCTACTATGCAGTGTAAATGAAGCACAAACTGCCCAAAACATTCTGTATTTACAGTATATAACAAAATATATATATTTATTTTTTCATCTAAGATATTTCAATATTTTTGGGCCTTTTTCTGCCTTCGATATCGATGGATATACAGTAGACTGACCAGAAACAAAGAGAGAGATGGGGTTGTCGTAATCGGGACTCGTACCCGCAACACGCTGTCATTAGCATTAGCATTCAAGGTGTCCTGACGGCTATGCCAGCCGTCTTTTTCATATTGTTCATTAAAATCAGTATTATATTACAATTTAAACGCCCTAATGGCGATTAGCGACAGGCAGGTCGACAGAGCTTCTAAATATGGCACAAACTTCGCATTGCAGTTGGCACAATAGATCCGAGGGAAAATGCGGGGATAACTTCCTTCTTGTGTTGCTGCTTTCACATTCACTCGCATTGCTCTGTGCTGCCTCCCTGTGGCTTTCACAGACGTGACAGGACATGAGCGTGACATGAGGCGTGGCTGACCGTCTGACTCACGGACATGAGCTGGCTGTTTTCATACTAACATTTTAAAATAGATTCTTCAGTGTGAGTTTTAGATATTTTTCATATTGTTCATTAAAATCAGTATTATATTATTATACCTGGTCATATTGGAGAATTAGAAGAGCCTAGGGAAGCCACAGGTGAGGGCATAGCAGCGCTCGACAAAACACAAAGAACGTTAAACGTTATTGGCGTTCCCTTGCAGACGTGAGCATCGACGTTCCTGATACACTGGATCTGAGCGCGCTCCGTGGGATGGGCCAGCAGCCAGGGGAGGAGCTCCTGCCGGAGGTGGCCCCACCCCCACTCATGACCCCTGACGTGGAGGTCAAAGGTATCCTGGGTTTCCACGGCAACGAGGAGGACGACTCACTCTACTCCCCACTGCTGTGTCAGTCTGTCTGTCGTTTCTGCCCTTTATCTCCTTCCTCACTGGCAATGTCCGTGTTCTCCATCTTTCCTCCTTCCTTTTCCCTCTTCCCATTCACCTTTTTTGTTACGTGTTCCATGTTCTAGTGTGTGGAGATTATTATTATTTTCCCTTTAATATTATTTATTTATTTTACTTTACATCACTTGACACATTTCGTGCCATAGACGAAGATCTCAGTTTTTTTTTTCAAAAGTAGGCACATGTGTGCCAAAAGAAGGAGATCTCTTAATCTGATTAACATCTCCGTTATGTACAGTCCGGAGCGATCCTCGGTTGCTGTGAGACGAGTGCATAAAGAAATAAAACGGAAACGAAGACTAGTCCATCCGGTTCAATTCTTCTTCTGCAGAAAAAAAAACGAGCTTTCCTCTGGTTCTAGCTCTCCACAGCACCATGTGCTCCATTCCACACAGTGTATAGTGGTGCCTGGGCAGAGCTACAACAGCAGGGTGGGAAACGTTTTGATTCGCTCAGACAGAGCACAGCCACACAGTGTGTTTCAGAACAGAGCAGGGAGCCCACGCACCCTCGTGCGCGCGCGTGATCGAAGCCTCTATTGAGGACATCCAAGTAATTCAAGCTTCTCTCAAACACCCCCCACCCCTCCAGCCCCAGTCCTGGATGACTCCACTGTGTCCCAGTTGTGTGAGATGGGATTCCCTCTGGAGGCCTGCAGGAAGGCAGTCTACTACACGGGCAACACTGGAATCGATGCTGCCATGAACTGGGTCATGGGCCATATGGATGACCCAGGTGGGTAAAGAACTAGCAATTTACCAATTTCACTGTTACATTGGGGTGATGTACATCATAATAATAATAATAGTTTTGCATTCGATTAATTGTATGCTTTTTGTTCTTTTTAGAAGATTGTGAAGTGCTACTGTAAAACCTACAATTAAAATGTGCACATTAATATAGTACGTTCATAATGTATAGTGCAAGTGATTATTGTTATTATTATTTTTTTTTTAAGAGCCATAACGAGTAACTGCAATGAATTAAAAATGTTTAGTAACTTGCCCAACACTGTTATATAATACCCCTTAAATTAAAAGAGGCATTTCAAGTACCACAAGAATACCATAGTGAGAACAGAGAGGGACAATGATTGAGGTTAGTCTAGAGGCATGTTTTCACTACAGTTCCGGAATTTTTCCTGCAAAATAATTAGCATAATAATTTTCAACCTGCCGGGAGTTTTGTTTTTTGGGTGTTTTCACATGAGCAAAAATGCAGGCATTGCCATAAAATACATCGTTTTCACTAAAACCATTGTCACGGTATAAGTCCGTGTTGCCAGACTTTGCGAGAGAAATAAGCAACCAGGTGTACGAAAATAAGCACAAAAAGTGATATTATCTAGGCCACAAGAGCACTTTAAAACTAAACGCATCGCCGCATCAGCTACTTGAAAAGTGATCTAGAAGCTTACAACAAATAAAACGCAACCAGAAACTATCAAATTATATATAAGCAACTTTACGGAAATCAAGCCCATAGTCGCTTATAAGTAGCAGGCATGGCAACACGCCATACAGTCTCACTGCTTGTTGAGCAGCCGTAACGGGTGCTTCGAGTCTTCGCTTCTGTCTTTCTTTTTCTCTCTCACCCGGCCTGAACGGTTCCTGAACCCTTCAAATGGATTTAACAAGTTACAAGACATATTCTTCATGCTAAAACACATAAGGTTCAGAAAGGATCGCTGCATGATGCAACGTGTTGCACTTGTGGGCTTGTAGATTATTAGCTGTGTTTTTTTTTTTCTTCACGCGGCACCATAAACGATGGATGACCAGAGAAAGAAAGAGACTTCTGCTGTGTTTGTCAATGCGATTCTAGCCTAAATAATTAATCCCCTATACAAGGTGAAGCTGTAGACCTACTTTATTTCTATATATTCCTTTACATTCAGGTCGTTTTCAATCCCAGATACAATGTTTTAAACTGTTAACTGGCTCCTTTCATGCACCTGGTTGTAAAAAAAAACGGCAAATTCGCGGCATGCGTTTTCACTGGAGGGAAATGTGTATTGTCACGGTACTTTCAGCGAAAATTACTAGGTATTTTCACGTCACGTTTGGGGCACCAAAACTTCCGGCACACAAAATAGGTGGCCGTTTTCACATGGCGTGAATTTCAAAATTGCCGTAATTTTGGAAAAAACTTCCAGAAGTTTTGCTCTATGAAAACGGGGCTTAGGTTTTACTACTGTCAGATGGAAAGGGATAGAAGTCCGAATCAAACGCACGTCTGAAAAGGTCTCTCCTTTTTGTGGATTGGCTACAGATTTCTCCTCCCCCCTGGTGTTGCCTGGCTGTAGCTCTGCTCCAGGGACCACGCCCACAGAGAGCCTGTCTGAGGAGCACCTGGCAACCATCGTCTCCATGGGCTTCAGCAGAGACCAGGCCTCCAAAGCACTTAAAGCCACGGTGAGCAAAGGTCCAGGGTTAGCTAGCGTAGACAGAAACTTGAAATCTCTTCTGTGATTGTTGCAAAAAGTTTTGGATGGCACCTCTTTGGGACATTTTACTTTTATTTAACTTGTCTGCTTGGTAGAGCCTTCTCACAATGTCCATTCCATCATTTTGACAGTCGTCTGTAGCTAGCACAACCAAAATAAACCAATATCTTAAATTGTTTTACACGGCGTGGCTCTGCAGAAGCTAAGAGGGTCGTGTTTGTGTGTGTGGCTCTCTGTCTGTGATTGTCTGGAGCTAAACTGCAAACTGCTTGACTGATGTAGTACTGTAATTGTAATAATGGAAGTCAATGTTAAGGCGTGGAAAGTTCATTTGTCTAGCACAATTTACATTTTATATTAAATAGAAGAAACACATTGGCAATAAGAATCGGATCTGGTCGAAACCTTACCCAAATCTGGAGTCATAAATCATAGACGCCTGATCCACCTGATTAGCTTTTCAAAACGTAAACCATCATTTCTTGATCATGTTTATGACCAGTGGAAATGTTCTGGTTGTGAACGACTAGCTGTATGTCCTCTGTGCCTCAGAGCAATGTACTGGAGCGGGCAGTAGACTGGATCTTCTCCCACTTGGACGACCTGGAGTCCATGGATGTGTCTGAAGGAGGCCGCTCCGCTGGAGAAAGCGAGGGCAGCAGGGAGCCCCCTCCTGGGCCCCGCGTCAGAGATGGACCAGGAAGTGAGTTGACAGACTTCCATAGAGAAAAACCAGAGAGGAAGGAGCAAAAAGTGGTCGTGGCCATTTTTCAATGTCTATTGTCATGATTCACCAGGACCCTGGATGGTTGGTTCCAGGCTTAAAATAATTAATATAAATATTTTCGGAAATCTCTTTTCTGTCTGTGGAACCACAAAATGGCCGCCCTTGCTATGTTCTGTTAGCTTGTGGTTGCTTTGTATGATGTTCAGATCGCTTTGTATTATCCCAATGTGTCTATTAAAATGGCTACTTACAAACAAAAACAATAGTATTTTATTTGTAAGTAGCCAATCAAAAATAGTGATTTAAAAATGTTTCTTATTACAAGTTTGCAGGCTCCTGCATCATAGCAATGTAAACTGCTGAAGAGCAAAATCAAGTATTGAACAATAATGATAATATAAGATACATGACATCGCTCCATTTATATTATTGATTAATGACAAATCGTTTTTTTTGCTTCTTGTCCAGAGTATGAGCTGTTTGCCTTCATCAGTCACATGGGGACAAGTACAATGTGTGGACACTACGTCTGCCACATCAAGAAGGACCAACAGTAAGTACTGTAATCTGATAACCTTATTCAGTTTGGCAATACTGTAAATATAATTTAGTTACTGTAGGAGTCGCTGTTAGCGTTCCACCACTGATCCTGTTGTAAATCTCACTGTCTCACTGTTCTCACTGTAAATAATATACACATACACATCAATATTTCAAAAAGTTGGTATCAGTCCAACAGTCATTCAATGTTCAAGGTAGTTTGGTGATGCATGCTCAACAGGGGGCACCATACTCTAAGAAACTTAAGTGTTTATATTACATTTGTTGTGAACATCACAGCCAAGTACAAAGCCAGGGTTGATTTATTTTCCATAATTTTTCTTTTCTCTATCAATTGCTCACACTTTGTCTTGGAATTATTTGAGAATATTTGTTTCTATATTACACCATGACGGAATGCGACGAAAACAAAGAATATTTGATGGATTGTAAAGAACAGGTCCGGATTAACAACATATCAAACATCTGCTTATATACTCTAACACACCTATCTCAGTATAATGCAAGTGTCTTGTATCTTGACCACCTCCTCATTACTTCCAAAACGCCTGCATTTTCCCTTAAATTAGTATTTATAACACTTACGGGATAAACAGTCTCATGCACTAACGAGGAACTTGTTTGGGTGTGCCCATGGGGTTCAACACAACGGAGTTCACACATACTTGCTCGCACAGACATGTGCTGTTTGTGCGTGAGACTGTTTATCCTGGAAGTGTTAAAAATAGTGACGTTTCAGCAAAAAGGCTGTGTTTTAGAAGTAATGAGGACGGACTGGATGCAAGGGACTTGGATTATACTCTGAGAGCTGTGTTGGAGTTTATACATAGATCTTTGATATAGTTTTGCTGCTCTTGATACCTGACCCCTATTTTCAAGTATTCTCATTTTTGGTTTTGTCATTCACCGCGAAGGATTGCGGCACGAAAGCAATTGATAAACAAGTCATTTTGGTGGTGAAGTATATCTTTTAAGTGCAACAAGAAGAAAGTTAGGTTGCCTGATGTTCATGATTGGATATCTTCCAACAGATTCACTGTGTGTACAAGCATTCAATCTTTTCATCCAAGGATTTTGCTAGGCAATTCTTTTGGCCAGCCAGCCAAAGGATAAATTATGCATTATAATATATTGTATCCACAATCCGTATGAGCTCGGGTCCCTGTTTTATTATCGGCAAATGTGTCTGGCTTGGTTCAGATTTACCTCAGTTCCCTGATCGGTTTATCATTTGTTATACCCGAGTGAACCGAGAAGACTACGAAGCGCTGATCAGGAGGAGAGAAAGGAAATGCATAAACTTTGTAACTTGCCTGATGATTTAGGCTGATCTGCTAGGATCAGATTACTGATGTGCAACTTGGCAGCAGCAGGCTCTCGGGAATTAAACCACCCTGATGATTTGCCAGTCAATGTAAGCTTAATATGATATTGATAACATCCGGCTCGAGGGGCCCTTGATAAGTACAAAAAAGATATGGATATACTGATATCCACATCTATAACCATAAATAAAACACAGAGACAGCCCAGGATATTCGTAAATTGTTGTATTGAGAGAGTCGGACAGGTGACGTACAGTATGCATACAATTCCGTGGTTGCAGCGCTCTCTGACAAGATGGTGGTCAGACATTTGTATATAAAAGAATACAGTGTGACAGTTGGGTGTGGGACAAGTTCATAGGTTCCTGCTGATATGACGAGGTTTCCAAATCCATCAAAAACACGTGGGGGTCGTCCTAGTATATTTCCACAAAGGCAGTTAGACTGTTGTCTAGGGGCCACAGTTGATAAGGCAAACACACTTTGTATATATAAAATGTGTTGTGTATTCAACTATTTCCTGGCATTTTATGTGAAATTAATATCTTTTGTTAACAACCTGCCAAATATTCCGCAATTATTAACCTTGGAACAAAAAATGATGTTCGGTGCCCCTATAGGCCTAATTATAATCTTTATTTGTATAGCAGCTGTCAAATTAATTTAAATGAAATGATGCAAATCCATAACGTTATTAACCACAATCAGTGATACCAAAACAATTAATTTAAAACATTAATTATAGAGTATACCAGCAACAAACAGAAGAACCGTAATTATACAGTAATTATAAACACAAATGCACCAAGCACTAAGGCTGCTGCCTTAAGAAATGAAAAAGGTCTGATGTTTCCCTCCCTCTCGTTTGTCCTCTTGTCAGGTGGGTCATCTTCAATGATCAGAAAGTGTGTGCCTCAGAGAAGCCCCCCAAAGACCTGGGATACCTCTACTTCTACCGGAGAGTGGCCGAATAAGTCAATGGCCCCTAGTCAAGGTTTGGGTTACAGGGGAGAGTGTGGACGCTAACACACACACATGCACAACACAATAAACAACACACCACCACAACGCATACTCGCACACCTCCAACCAAGCTACTAAGAATGCCCCCCTGGCACGCTTTGGAACATGGCAAAATTAGGAATGTAAATACAGTTATGGTCAGACAGCTGAGTGTACCCACTTCAGTCCGCTCAGTGGAGGTGTACAGTTGTAGGTTTCACTTCAGTACACAGAACGTTTTGTGGGAGTTTTGAATCACGCCCTGTTCTCTCCTTTTAGTAGCGTAAATGTTTTGTCCCACGCCGTTACCTCTCCAAATCCATATCGTCATTTACTGGCAATGGCGTATGCTGGCCCATCTGCATACAAATATGTTGAATTCCACCATGCTTCCTCTGTGCTCATTGGCACCAGCTTTGTCATTGGTTCAAACAAGACCCGCCTTCCAACTCCTCCCTTCTCTTCCGTAGCCACCCTGTTTGGTGAGGAAGTCACTAGCAGTTCAGCATCCAAGATGAGATACAAATTGTTCAGATGGGAAAACAAACAAACTAAAAGTGTGTTCAAATGAAATTAAAAAAAAAAAAAAAAAAAAAATACCAAAAACCAAACTGGTTGTTGTTTAAAGTACGGTTGTGGGTGATATCTGGGTGATTTTTTGTTTTTACTTTGCAAAAAAAAAAAAAAAGTTCTTTGTTACTTCTGCTCTGACAAATAAAGACTTGTCTTTCTGCCATTCTGTGTGTTCTGTGATTTTATTGTAGCAAACATTATTAGCAGCTGCTCAGGCCCCATTCATGTCAGCGGCTCTAAAATAAGTCCCGCCCACTTGTTTACAACTTTTGGGTCTTGGTTAATTAGGAAATGTTACTTTTGTTTTTATTCTGAGCACTTACGTATATGGTTTTCTGTATGGGTTTTATGACATTGTTTCAGTTCTTCTTCTTTCGTGTATCATCGTCCTTGATGATTGGTTGACGACATTTTATTTCACAAGATTTCTTGTTACTTAGGGGAGGCCATGGGGCTGGATGACGTCTGTGTTTTAAATATATTTCCCATCAGTAGTTTTGTTTTCTTACTCATACTAAAATAACCCTTTCATTTTCTCTTCTTGTGTATTCAATGGACGAGTTCATATTAATATCCATAAACATTTCCCATTAGTGCAGTTCTATTTTAAATACTTTCATTACTGGCTCAGTAGGTATTGTATCTATTCATGTATGTTATAATTACCCCTTGCAGGTGACATAATTATGAAAAAAAAAAATCAAAAGGCGATGGCAAAGACATTTCCTAATAAATGAAACAAATTAAGATGACAAGCAAAGATATAGGCTAGTAAATATAATGTCACGGTAGATGATCCTGTAACATGATGTAGGCCCACAACGGAGGCTATCTCTGATGTAGAACAGTTACAAAATAGAGTATATTTCCAGTTCCACTTGTACTTTCTAACACATGAACCTGAGAGCTCTTATTAAGCAATCACACTTTCAAAGCAGCATGGCCTGGTGACAGAAATGTGCTTGCATACTAAACTTTATTGTACATTTTTATTTATTTTTGCAGTTAGTGGTTTAGAGTGGATGTTAACTGAACAGTTAAGTCTTTTCTGGGTGAAAAGCTAGAGAGTGACAGGAATCCTCGACCTACTTAGTGATGATGAAGTGCACCACGCATGATTTTCATCATCAAACCCGCAGTTTGGCTTTTTGCATTTGCCAGCAACTTCCCAAAAGGCAGAACCTTTTTTCTTTGCTTGTCTTCCGCACTGTAGGCTTGCCTGCACCCTAGTCTGCATGGGTGCTGCAACACTGAAAGAATCAAGAGATTTTTCTAAATAATTTGTCAGCGACTTCAGGTAAGTCTTTAATAGATTGAAAGGGACACGTGTTATAGACAATTTTAAGTTTAACATTTTTTGCCTACGATGATGAACTTATTTTCTTCTTGACTTTTCATGTGGAAATATAACCTATTTTGAAAATAGTCATGTTTTCTTTCATTTTTTTTTAATTACAAAGAATTCAGCCGATAATGAGATGACATAACTAAAAGTACATATAGGCCTATTTTAAAACACAGTCTCTCACTTTTGTAATTCTTACAGTTCAGTAAATGTACCTAAGGTGAAAGTTAGGAACATCTACAGTACCTAGTACATGTGGTAGGCCTTGTTGCCTATGAGCCTCTTTCTTTAGCGTGCTTATTATTGATTTGTTGGGTAGATCATTTATTCAATTCAAGTTTCATACTGCTGTCCAACATCTGTTTTAATCAGTTAATGTGATTCATTAAAGGAGTAGTTCACCCCCAAAATGACTTTTTTTCTATTGATTAGTCACGCCATGGAGAGTAGAGTTCAATAATATTTTTGGGTTTTTGTCGCATTCCTAAGACAAAAATTTGATTTGAGTAAATTTACCCCCATTGATTCCGGATGGTGACCCGTTTCGAAACGGGTCACCATCCGGAATCAATGGGGGTACATTTATTGTTATCACATTTTTGTCTTAGGAATGCGACAAAAAACAAAAAATATTATTGAACTCTACTCTCCATGGCGTGACTAATCAATAGAAAAAAAAGTCATTTTGGGGGTGAACTACTCCTTTAATTGGTAAAACGCTCTTGTCTGTAGATTGTGATTTGTAGGGTAGGCTAGATTTACCCTAAGGAAAAACATTAATGAAATTTAATGAATGTTATACCCCCTTCAAATTAGGGCCTTTTCATTTTTAAAACAGATAGGCTTATCAAAAGAATTAGTCTGTGAATTTTCAACATATCTTTCCACATTGCCACATTGTTTTGACCCTGTTGAGTTCAGGAAATTGTAAAATTATTACTATTAATACAACTCTGCTTTCGATTTCTCACATCAATGTAAAATAAAAGGAATAGCCCAATATGCGTAGCTCTACACAGCATTGCAATAGAAAAAAACAAATATTTGTCTCTTAAACTGCCAAATCAGACCAAATGCTTAGGATTTTCCAAGTACAACATAATGTTCTATTTTCTGGACTTTACATAATTTTATTTTAACTTGAAATTCTTATGAGAGAGAGTGTGAAGGAGATGAGAAAGAGAGGAAGTTGCTATGTGGTTACGGATCACATGTTTATGGTAAAACTGAACAAGAGTTCTGTAAATCGGTCATATTCTAAATCGGTCATATATTCTGTCCTGGTAAGATACCAAATAAAAGTTATTTCAAGGAAGTACTGCTAGATTCCAATGGTGCAGAAAGCAGACTTACAGAGAAAAGGAACTCCCAAGGCACTCCATCAATGGTGAAAAAATATATAATTTATTTTCTGAGCAAGGCAACAAGTTGACCAACGCGTTTTGACCTTCTAGGTCTTCGTCAGGGTCAACTTGTTGCCTTGCTCAGAAAATAAATTATATATTTTTTCACCATTGATGGAGTGCCTTGGAGTTCCTTTTCTCTGTAAGTCTGCTTTCTGCACCATTGGAATCCAGCAGTACTTCCTTGAAATAACTTTTGTTCATATATTCCTACCTGTATCACCAAAGAGCACCTGTCTTTCAGAGCCAACTGATCCCTGCAGCGCTTCTTTTTTTTTCTGTTTTTGTAAGATACCAAATAAATCCTACTCTGCTCTAACTGCCACACTAGCTTGCTGCTATAGGTGAAAAGGTACTTTATCATTGGATCCAGAAACCATTAATGATGATGACTTGGTTGATTTTGGGTGAGTGAGTAAATATTCTTCTGATTTTGTTGTGTGAACTGTACATGAAAAAACATTGGCTTTTGGAATGTGAGATTTGTACACTATATATCTGCTGTCGGGCAGAAACTATAGCTTTGTCCAAAATATTAACTTTTCAGGGAATAAAAAACAAACAAACATGATTTTAGAATTATTATTCTAAAGTATTGTGTTCAATAACACAATACTGTCTCATCAACTACTTTTCATTGGTTCAATATTTTGTAAAACCCACACACAGATATAAAGGGTGTTCAATAGCACTGATTTTTTTTACAATGGTTTCTGCCTGACACCGACAATATCAATTGCAAAGTTAATCCCACCAAAATCCTCTGTGTCAATTCATTTTGCTTTATATCATGAGTTTATTATTAGATTCGATATTGTCCCTGAGGGATATTTGTTAATAGCATACACTAAAGACATTGCATAGAATCTCCAAAATACATCCATTGTTCTTAACACACATCATGTCAGCAGGTAATGCTGCAATAGCAGAGTTTAAAACTCCTGCAAAAGTCATCTTCCCATCTCAAAGTTCTACGTCTCCATCCAGATGGCATTATTGTGATGTACTGAAATCTAGCTGTTTAATGTATCTTTACTCAGTGGAACCTTCATACTCATGGTACAGTGAACTGGAAGAAACTTTTGCAATTCAACAATGTCTTTATGATACATATGGTCTGTGTTTAATATTTGAGTGTTATTGTTTTATTTAACCTAGGAGGGCTTTCATATTATGTAAGAGTGTCCCAGAGTAGTAAAGCTGAGAACCCTCTGTTGTAAACAAATAACTCATTTCTATCTGCCATGGCACTCTCTCCCCAGCGCTCTGTGGACTCTCTGCTGCAGATAAGCTGATCCATGGGACATTGGGGGGAAGACCCAAAATCCCCTGTGGAACCGAGACCTCAGGCAAGGCTTTTGAGTGGAAACAGAACGGTTTAGTTGTTCACACCAAAAATCCAAGGAGCGGCTTGGACCGCAAAGGTAAATGACAAAAGACACCGGTCATTGTCGTAGATTTAGGTTAAAAATAGCCCATTATAAAGAGCAGAGGTAATTCTGAAGGTAATTAATGTTGATTACCCTAACATGCTTTGTATACTGTATATCAGGCCGTTCACCAGTAAGTGACCGCGCAACTTTGAAAAGGGACCATTTGGAGATCAATGGAATGAAGGAAGGGGATATTGGACGATACACTTGTGAAGTGGAAGGGGTAGTACAACCATCACACAGACTCTTCTATATGTCAGGTAATAACATATTCCCTGTACACATGGATCAAACAACATTTATACATTAGTACAGTGGTTCTCAACCTTATCAGCCCGCAACCCCCAAAATAATCATATTTTAACTGGGGACCCCCACCCTGACGAGCACTAAGAATTGAGGCATTACATTTTGAATAACATGGTTCTATTGTGAAAATAGCAGATCTACATGCTCACAACGCCTCGCAACGTGAGATCTGCTATTTTCACAATTTCTGCCTCTAATATTTGACAATTTGGCCAATGTTTAGTCATTTTAGAGGTATTAAATAGTCCTTAAATTGTCACTTTAGAAATGTGCAGATACCCTCTATACACTCAAACTTTATGTTGGTTTATTTACTGTTGAGAGAGAAAACAATATTGCACATTAAGTTAATCATCTGGGGACCCCCCAAAATAGTTTGTGGACCCCCCTGGGGGTCCCGAACCCACAGGTTGAGAACCACTGATCTGAACTATGTAATGTGTGTTCCAGCCCGGGCCAGTCCTCCCGGTGTCCTTCAGCTGGGCAGCAAGGCTGAACTCCAGTGCCAGGTGAAAGGACTGCAATCCAAACCCACACTGGAGTGGGAGAAGCTTGGTGGAGGAGGGGGAACGTCTGGGGAGGTACACGTCCTCAACCCTGTGGCCACAACCCATGAAGGGGTCTGGGCGTGCAAGTTCTCTCAAGATGGAGAGACATACAAACAGACCCTGGAAGTCAGAGTGCAAGGTTAGTTAGCGTCATTAGCAACTAGAAAGCACTCACTCACTCAGATTTCAGATTTCGGAACAAAGTTCTTCCACAGCTGCTTATATCTTTCCATGACCACATACAGGAGCATCTATAGAACATAGATGTACAATTTATTGTTAATGGATTGTGGGAATAGTGCATAACTCGTGTCTTATGCAGTACTCCCTCTATACTGTGCCTCAAGGATTATGCTTGTGTGTCTGTCTGTCTGTCTGTCTGTCTGTCTGTCTGTCTTTCAGGACCTGATAATGAACGTGTTACTGATCGTGTTGCTGCCCCTACATTACCAGCCTCTACTACCAAGTCCAAGACTAACTGTTCTAACTGTACAGATACAGGTATGTATACTTTTTCTTTCTTTTCAAGTCAATAAGAACCAGAGTCTGTGTTTTTTATAGATCTGAACTTTCTGACCACGACTAGACCTAACTTAAGACCATGGATAGATCAAACTTAAGCCCATAAATAGATCTATTGTAAAATTGTGGATCTACAGTAAGACTAGATCCAGGGAGCTGTCTTTATCTTTAGGTGCTTATTATTCTTTGGCATGTTCATCTCGTTAGTTATGTTTTTATCGGAACCGTATTATAGTTTATATTATAGTTATAAAGTTGTCCATGTGCTGGTGGAAGCACTGTTAATTAGCACTGTTAATTATTTCAGTGTGAATTTCTACACATGGGCAATAAAGATAATTTTCAATTTTCTTCTATTATATTGCATTAGTTGTGAGTGAGACAATTGGTGCCACTGAGGCCCCTACTGGACTGTTGGGGGGCCTCAGTCTGTGGATCTGGGTGGCTGTGGGGGTGGGCTGCTTCATCCTGTTCCTACTGGTGGGCTGCGTCATCGCCCTGCTCCAGAGGAACAAGAGACTGAGGGTAAGGAGATAGCAAGGGAAAATGAGTAAGGCAAATGTAAATACCTTTACGTTACAGTTTTGTTTTCATCAGCTCAATGATAAAACATAGATGTGGTATAAGTTCTGAAAATACAAGCTAAGCATCTACATACTGTAGTGAATTCTAAACAATGAGCATCAACTGGCATCTTCACATCGTCATGTAATATTATGTAATTACATTTTAAATTAAACATTTTCTGAATAAGTGGGGATTGTATTTTTGATCAATGAAAAAAGGTCATAAACATGCGTGACTCAAATCTCTTTCCTACAGAGAAGGGCGTGGAAACAGAGAACCTCCTCCCGGCAGCCACTGAAACCTAAGCAATACTGCCAATGTGACCGGTAAAATGTCCTTAACGAGTTTCAATCTCGTCTTATAGTCTCTCTCTGCTCACTTTAGTTTATAGACACTTTCCTGCAGACTCAGTTCTTTTTTATTTTTTATATCATTGACTTTGTGACCTTCACATTTGCTGCGTCTGTTGCCGTGTATTTCCTGCTACTTCATTATTGACGCTGTCGGCTTTTTCTGGTCTTTATCACAGCTCTACAGGCGCCATAGACATCATGGCGCCTCCGCCACAGCGACACAGCGAGAAACCATCGACGCGGCCTCCTCGCCAGCAGCCCTGATGGAGTGACATGAAAGACAGAACGGTGAAAGGAAGATGGAGAGAAGGAGAGAGAACAGGACAATGAGAGAGAGAGAGAGAGAGAGAGAGAGAGAGAGAGCTGAGAACAACAGACTGAGAAGAAAGGAGTCAGAAACTAGGCTATACTGTGGACCGTGTGTGTGTGTGTGTGTGTGTGTGTGTGTGTGTGTGTGTGTGTGTGTGTGTGTGTGTGTGTGTGTGTGTGTGTGAGTGTGTGTGTGTGTGTGTGTGTGTGTGTGTGTGTGTGTGTGTGTGTGTGTGTGTGTGTGTGTGTGTGTGTGTGTGTGTGTGTGTGTGTGTGTGTGTGTGTGTGTGTGTGTGTGAGTGAGTGAGTGAGTGAGTGAGTGAGTGAGTGAGTGAGTGAGTGAGTGCATGTACGTGCGTGCGCGGGATGGGGAGGGGACACTGAATGAAAGTGGTGTGAATGTACTTACTGTGTTGGAGATTGGACTTTCAGTGTTCCTGATGAAAAGTACAAATAGCTACGTGTGATGTACACAGCATATAACAACGTCATGTTACTTGGATATTAAATGCTCTTATAAAATGCTTGTAAATATTATTGAAAAAAGAGCATACTGTATGTCAAGCTTCAAGTACATGTTTTTCATGCAACTCATGTTACGTTTTATTGGTATTGTTTATATGTTGTGTTTGAATTTTCTTTCATTTTCTGAGTTATTAATGAATATTCTGGACAATACTGCCGTGTATTAAGATTTCTTGCTTTCAATAAAAACGTGAAAAGGCCAGACATTTATTTTGTGTAATGGGATAACATCTATAAACTAGAAAGGTGCAAGTCTGGGAAATTGCAAGTGTGGTTGCACTGACGAGAGTCGCCAGGAATCCACTGGGAACTGAATTATATTATATTTATATTATATTACTGTATATTGTGATGTCATGTGAAGCATGACAACACTGTGTGTGAAGCATGACCAAAAGCTTGCCTTTTCTGTTGTGCAGCCTTACAACCCAGATAACATTACTCAAAAGGTTTACAAAACACAGGTTCACTTTCTCAGACCGAATACAATGAATAGAGGGTATGGACGAGACATCATCATCATCTTCATACCCGGGAGTTATGTGGGAATGCCTTCTGAGTGGCAAAAAAAGACTTGGCTTTCTCAGCCCATAGGCCTTCATCCAAACAGAAAAGTCCTATCTGATTGCATTAAATGATGTTAAAGGATGTTAAACTCACTTTGCCACTCGATTTGCCATTCACTTTATGCATGTGCATACCCTCTATAGCAGGGGTTTTCAAAGTGGGTGACGGGGCACCCTGGGGTGCCGCGACGGCAGTCCAGGGGTGCCGCGAGATAATTTGATAATATTTGGAATTTATTTGGACACTTGAAACAATATTTAGTATCATTTTAAACTTGAAGTACAAAGTTATTTTCAGTCAGTTCTAACCAAAATGGCTATTATCTCAACGTTTTCCTCGCAACATAATCACTAAAATATTGTCACTGTCGGGCAGAAACCTCATATCTCCAAGTTTCAAATGTGTACGTCTTTTGCTAAAGCAAAGCCCTGCTTCATCATACAAGACTGTCACACAAAACTAGTGAAAACAGCCGATCTACAAGCATGTGTGCTTGTAGATCTGCTGTTTTCACTAGTTTAGTTAATTTGATAGATGATAAATACAAAACGAACGGTTTTGGACATACAAGGTTTCTGACTGACAACGACAATATGCTATTAATATAAGGTGCTGGGACTGAAAATTATAATGTAGGGGTGCCTCTGATTAAAAAAAATATTTATGGGGTGCCCTGAGACAAAAAAGTTTGGGAACCACTGCTCTATAGTGTGTTGCCTATTGCAACCCCACGAATTAACTTCATTACGCCATGATAATAAAATTGTAAGGTTCACTGTGAATGTTTTTTGTTCAGTTCTTATGGGACTGTGAACCTGACCTGACCTGACCTGGGATGAAAACTGGTGCAGTACATTGCAGACAGGTGTTCCCTGACAGAACCCCTACCCTACACATACAGTATATACTATAATACACCCAGACACCTGTCATCACTCAGCTAACACACACCACCAACAATGGCCCATATTCGGTTGCACTACTAAACTGTATATCACAATTTGATGTACATGTGGTTAGAATTTGACTTCATTTGTGATATTCTGTGTTACATGCTGAACATGACTTATACATGACTATTATGAAATATTCATCGATTTATATTATGTGTACAATAATCACGCCACATGCTAATGTAATATATGTCCACACATATGATGTGGTTGAAGGTGAGCATCAGTACATATTTATGCATATCACACTTGTAGGCCTTTGTAATGTGTATTTTTGTGCATGCTATGTGTGTGTGTGTGTGTGTGTGTGTGTGTGTGTGTGTGTGTGTGTGTGTGTGTGTGTGTGTGTGTGTGTGTGTGTGTGTACTGTACGTGTGTGATGTTGAAATATATCTCTCTCACACACACACCATGGGATCACTGCACTCTAACTTCCTGCCTGTGTGTGTGACAGTGTAACTGACTACAGTGTGTACAGTCAACGAATGCCACAGCAGAACTCATCCACGCACTGAACACATCTCCCGTCAGGCCGTCACACAGGTGAGTAGCTCCATAATGTTGTGGTCACCACAGTGGTTACCTTCTACATCTATACAGACTCACAACAAGCTCACCTCATCATAGAGAGTGAACAGAGGTTAACAGTCCTGGATCTCATTTGCTGTACTTTGTCTTTCATTGTATTTCTGTGGTTTCTAGCAATAGAGACATTATTGATATAATTTGCCTTAGGCTACTATGCTACAGTACTTGTTATTTAAGTCCCAGTGCAGCATTTCCCAGAGATGTAGATATTCCTGTTCTATAGTCTGTGAGTTATTTAATCACATTTAGAAACAGAGTCCTGAGCTCATACACTGTAACACCATCTTCAGAAGGGTTATACCGATGTAGATGTTTGATATATCTCGCACGTAAGGATAATGTTTTTCATTTATATAATAGGCTATAGACAAAATGATTCAATATTTAAATAAGCTATCCTCCGATTGCTTCTTTTTTAGATCATTCTACAAATTATTCAGCTATCATATGAGTCCTTTCCCTGCAGTATATGGTTCTGCTAGCTATGCATACAGTATTAGCTCCATTGATTTTCATTGTGTTGTTAAAAGGAATTTGCTCTCCTTAAGAAAATGAATTGAACTAAAATACGTCTCCATATTTTGGGGGGTGTTGAAATAGTGCTGTAGTTTACACAAACACAGGGCGAACTCTTGCTCCCGTTGCCTACTGTCCATGCTAACATTAAAGAAGGGACAGATTTCTAGTGGTTGAGACTCCATTTTGAAAGGCCCAGTATATATTAGGTGTCTTTTTTTACTCAGATTTGTGTTTGTAATGCCTGAGATTACATTCCTTCATAAGATCTTCAATACAAATATTGAAAGTATTTCGTTTGCAGGATTTGGGTAAGGCTGCAAACAAAAGTTTCACTTCCCAACATGAGGATTTCTAGCTAAATCCTTTTGGTGGAAAGTGAAAATGTCCCACTCTGATACTTTTCCATCGTAGTTGCTCTATTCAAAGAAGTGCAGTAAGATGTAGAAATGAACTTGGAGTTGCAAAATCTGCCACTGACTGCAAAATCTGCCACTGACAGATTCTATATAAGCCAAACAAACTGAAACGTTACACATAGAACCCATAACCTTGCCGACAAACACATGAACTAGCGTCTAATTTGGAGGCAAACATTCTGTGAAAACAGCATCACGTTTTGACATGCTGTGAGTTTGTACATTTTTGGCAAAGGGAAAATAGTAGGGGACGCCTAGGGTCTTTGATATAGGCAATTTGACCAGGTGTTTCTACTCAGATTTGTGTTTTTAATGCCTGAGATCAACAAAGAATAATCCACTCACAGGGATGTGAAAATACAGTATCAAGATAGACCTGGTCATTTTGTGGTTCGGTCAAACAGACTCTCTGTAATGTATTTCTGCAAAACCTTTGGTAGAGCATTATTTTGAATAATGGGGAAAGATGTCCGCTGTCTCCCCTCTTGTCAAACTGATTTAAGATAACACTAGATGTTTTGAGTGTCTTGACTTTTACTTGAGTCATTCTTGTTGATGTTGGTCTTCTAGACGTCACTCTGTCTGGTCTTGGTTTAGTTTTCAGTTTACAGTATGTGGAGTTCCTGAGGTGCTGCTGACTGACTACAGGGCAGGCCCCTGGTTGAATACATTACTTGTAGCATCTAAAAATAAAAAAATGTATTTCTCTTAAAAGAGATTTTAATACTTCCATTATGTTCACATCAGAAAGACAGATGACCGCAGTGACACGGGAGGCAAAGATTGGACCAAATATAATCCAAGGCCAGGAAGGGAAATAACTATAACGGCTCCATAACTCACAGCTGAATTAAACACTTTAAATAGTTAACATTGTTGTATTCTCTCTTCACTCTCTCTTTTGGTTATACTAAATGATCTCAAATTTAGCAACACATAATCTATTCCTATCGTAAAGGTGCACGTTTTACCGTGGTCACTCAGGACAATTTATGGCTGCTGAATATATTCTAAATAAGAATGTGTGCATCTGCATTCTGATAGTAGTAGTAATAATCTGGATTCATATATATTTATAATATTTGTGACTTACTACTTACTGAGATGTACTTTATAGGCCTGCAGTAGATTTCTTATATTCTATCATGCTGTGCAACATCAATATCCACCAGCCCTGATAAGATTCGTAAAAGTCATGCTTGACACAAGTGTTTACAAATACTAAAGGAGAGTTTATTTAAGCATGAGGTGATGATTACCGTGTAGTAATCTTTGGAATGTTGAATGTTCACATAGATTAGTCGGTAGAAGCTAGTACAAGCTAATAAAACATATTGGTTATTAATACAAAAAGAGGCCAGGAAGCTTGAAATATGTTTAAAGGATGAGCTACAAGATAAAGCTTTTCAATTTAATAGGATCTATAAGCATACAGTGTGAGGCTTTTGGAAAGCATCTCCAAAGCATTGTTTGATTGATTGAATTCTTTAATAGCAGTCTGCATAGGAAAAGCTGCACATGATAGTACAGTTCACATACAAGGTCTAATAGGATTTAAACCCAAGAAAGTACTGTCTTGTTTACATTTGGTCTTTTTGTACTCATTTCAGTGAGACATTAAATGACAGAAAAATATAAACAGTATTATGCAAAAAACATCATATAACAGTCAAATCAGGAATAACAAAGGGGGTCAGGGGGCATATGGGTAGGCTTTGTCTTTTTACCAGTTCTTCGAGTTGCAGCCACCTGTAAATGGCTTTTCAGAGAGGTTTTAAAGGAGAGTAGGCCATCAGTAGGGCATTCCACATTTGTGTGGCATTAACCCCCTTTTGAGCCAAATCTGGGTTGGACATAATTAGTGGAGCTGCCTCCGGTGTTGTGATTGTGGACATCTGACGTTTTGGATGTAGTTTGACAGGGACATGGGTATCTTAGTGGTGTAGTGTATTTTGTACCCATAGCAGCACATACTATTGCATATAATTTTCTCAGTGCATCTACTATACAGTATCATACTCCTGAATCCAAAATGTTCAATGGATAGATGTATAGCTGGTGGTGTAGCTGTCATTTACCATTATATATTGTTAAATAACAGTCCCTGTTTCTCATCTGTCAATTTTAAAGAATATAATTTAGGAATTGGGTGATAAAATGTTATTGTGGAAGAGTTTATACCACGCTCTTTCCATTGAGTTATACATGGACATATTTTGAATGGCAAACGATCAATGATAATCGTTATGAAGTCTGATATCAGGTTTAAAGCCCAAGGAAAATACTGACTATACTCCATTGAACCATTGTGTGTGACTGAATGTCTGTACATGTTGGGATTGGAATGGCTGAAGTCAGGAGGTGCTGAACCACAGAACAGACAGATATCCAGTGTATTTTAAGAATTAATAACATCCCAGTGCACCGGAAGAGAGAGCGAGCACGTACTGGAGCTAGCAGGTGCTCTCTCAGCCCCAACATGCTCTGAGATCATTATTAAGTATACCCTAGTCTTGCAAGGATGGGGAAAAGAGTGGAGTAGAATAGAATATCATTTATACATTTGCCTTTGGTCTCATTGAGGTGTAACTAAGATAATACTGCAAGACATGAGGAAACATGATAGTGTTTCTAGCGTACGGTACTGTATGTTCTCGAGAAAGTGCAAAATGCGCTATTCCTGTGTGGAACTGGTAAACTTTCAGGTTAACCACTTACCCCATACTTTGTTGACCGCGGTCCCCAAGGGGTCCCCTCATTTTTCCCTCTACACCAAATATCTTTACAGCATGTCAAAACGTGACGCACTGTTTGCCCCAAAATTGGTCGCTAGTTCATGTGTTTGTCGGCAAGGTTCGGCAAGGTTATGGCTTATATATGTACAGTAACATTTCAGTTTGTATGGCTTATATAGAATCTGTCCTCCTTTCCCAGCCAAGTTCATTTCTACATCTTACTGCACTTCTTTGAATAGAGAAACTTCAATGGAAAATGATCAGAGTGGGACATTTTCACTTCCCACCAAGAGGATTTAGCAAGAAATCCTCATGTTGGGAAGTGAAACTTGTTTGCAGCCTTACCCAAATCCTGCAAAACTAAATATTTTCTATATTTGTATTGAAGATCTTATGAAGGAATTTAATTAAGGACCCTTGTGCACAGTATTGCCGCAGGCTAATCTCTGAGAACGCTCATAACACAATAAGTTTAACATCACTAATAAAGTTGTAAATATTCCATCTAGCACCATTTTTAAACAATCCCCTGAGGACTGTGAAGCCTTTCTTTTTTAATGAGAAAATGTTCGGGATCAAATAATCTTGTATGCATGTGACCTGTCTGTAATTGGCATCTAAATGTACAGTGCTCCATGGACACATTTGCTTCCATGAGAAGACACCCTCGGGGACAATATCCTACATATACTAGGCTAGGCATAGTATAAATAAAAGCATAGCAAAAAAAAAAGGTCAAAGTGTAATTAAGGTTTTATTTTTTTTCATGATATCCACAATAACGTATACCATCAGTAGTATTGGAGTACCGTAGTATCAGAGTACATCGACACAACTGCTCATCGAGAGAATTATGTTTCGCATCTAGCCTTAAGTTATTGGTCCAGAATGCAGCAGCCAGGCTTTTAACCGGAATACCGGACAACATGCAATCTGACCCCACCTTTATTGGTCTCTCATTAGTTTTGGAAAAGATTTTACTGGATTCTTTTAAAGCTCATAGGCCTATTGATCTTTCTTGAATTGAAACTTCCTCTGGCAGCACCCTTCTGGCTGGTCCAAGGTCACTGCAGATTGAGAGCTAATGCTGCTGGACTTTAGAACAACCTGCCCACTGATATTAGATCATAAAACTCAGTATTATACCCTTTTAAATCGGTTAGATAACTTCTTGCCGACTGAGAAGGAGCTTCTTAACTTGAAACACGTTGTCGGTGCAGACTGCATCTTCTTGTTCTGTATGGCCTTTAAGCGTTTTTTCTATCTATGCGATAGTGTGAGCAACAAAAATGCTAAACAAATATTTTACTCATTGAATGTATTACTATTTTGTTGTATTTTTATCACTTTATAACTATTTTATAGCATTTTATGTTTTTTTTGTCTTTGTTACTGTTATGCTTTGTTGTTGTTGTTGTTGTTGTTGTTATTATTATTATTACCCTTATATCATGATGCTAATAAGAAGGAATGGTTTTATTCACTTAAATTCTATAAATCTGTTTGACCTGAATCGCCCAGGGATCTATCCTCGGCCCCCTCCTGTTTTCCCTCGGCACCAAATCTCTTCACGATCGGCTATTTTCACTGAATGTTTGCCCCAGAATAGGGATTATAAGGTTCCTGTGGTTAAGATGGTCACATTTCATGTCCTTGAGCAGTGTGCACTGGAACATTTTGAACAATTTATCAAACCCATGGTTCTCAACGAGCTTTGCAGTAGGATTCATGCGTTAAGCCGTATCTGTTCTGTTAACACGTTATTCCTCAATTACGTTTTTTGGTCTGCGATCCTGTCAGAATATGTTGCGACCTTTAGATGCCATTTGCCAAGCCATCGATTACAAAATAGTTTTACCCATTTAGACTGGAAAAGCATCTGTGTCACTTTAGATTTTAACTAATCATTATTTTTTACTTTAGCTATTCAAAAATAGCAGATATACAAGCTCATAGCGCAGCACAGAGTGTCGCACTATGAGTTTGAAGATCTGCTATTTTTGAAAAATCATTAACATTTGTACAAATCTTTGGATATATATATTTTTAAAGCGAACATTTGTAACTCAAATCTTTGCTACTGGGGGGTGCCTTGAACGTAATATTTTGAGAGTGGTGTCTGTGGCCAAATACATATAATTTCGGGGTTCCTTGATATGAAAAAGTTTGAGAACCACTGACATAGCAATATACATTTTACAGAAAACTGTTAAACAACTGTAATGTATCATTGCCCTGTCATTAGACAAGACTTCAGGGCGGCTGTAGGTGAGTGGGTAGAGGGGCCATCTGGTAATCATGAGAAGGTCACCAGGTCGCCCCCTGGTCCATCCAGTGTCCCTCAGCAATACCCTCAGCCCTTAACTGCTCATCCACTGCTCCTAATAGCTAGGAGGATGCAGTGTACACATTTCACATAATGTGTGCTGTGACAAATACCCCCAAAACAACTAAACAGGAGTCTTTTTTTCTCTTTGTCTTTTTACAGCAGACATGTTAATACTGACATGTTAATGTTATTCAGTGTTTCTCAACTTTTCTTTGAATACGTAGAGGGAAGTCGTTGAAAGAGCATTTTTTCCCTATAGGCTATATTACATTAAGTCCCAGCCTCCTTCGCTGTAATTGAATTTCTCATTGAAATGTACTCTATAGTCAGTATTTCATTAAATATTTGCTCATAAGGATTAGAATTCGCCAAGTCACTGTACAAAGTAGATTTAAATCAATTCATTAAACTGAAATGTATGCTCCCTGCAGTATCACTCAGTGAGATTTTCAGCAATGTTATATTAATTATCCTTTAACTGAAATACAAAACTGTTTATAACACTGCAGAGAACAAAGACCAGACTGTCAAGACAAATGAGGCAAGGGCAGGCAAAATAATTAATATGTTTGATATTGTACGTGTGTGAGATTATGTGATCGTTTATATGCAGGGATGGGGCAACCTTTAGGGCACATGATCACTTAAACATTTTCCAAGGCTGCCGTGATCACCCACTACCAGACAGTAGTCTAAATATATAGGCTGCTAATTAGAATAATACAAGATAAATCAATAATTGCATAATAAAACTTCAATAATCAATCATTTAATAATAAAGGTAAGATTTTTTTTTATCAACTCAATTGATCACGTTAATAACCCAATCTGATCACCTTGTAGATCAATAAGAGGTGGTTGCCCACCTGTATATGTGATCGTTTATACATTTGGTTTACGTGTGTGAGATTACCGTGGTGTGTGTGATAGTTTATAACTTTGGGAAAGTGTGTGAGATAGGGCTGATACTGTATACAGTAGTTTGGGGTATTTATGTGAGATTGTGTGTAGATTTTGTGACAAGCCCTTTTATTTGCACTCTCTTTTTTTGCCAATTTACCTGCTATTTATATTGAATTGTCATGACGTGTTTTGCTTTACAATCTGACTGGCCATGCTTGTCATTAAATGACAACCATCTGCTATTTGATCACTACCACCTGTTGTTTGCACCCCACATGTCAGCGATTTGATTCTATGTATTGGTTTGTTGCCCAGCAACGTATCTTGCGCAGGTGTCTACAGACGTGTATTTGTACTAAATCTGACCAGTTTGTGTCTGAAACTGAAGCAGGTGTTTCCTCTTCTCAAAATGATGTATAATATTCATATGAAACACTAGGGTTCCCTTTCTCACAGTTTCATAAAGATCCACATCATTTCTCTCATTTACTGACTCTCTCTCTCTCTTTCTCTCTTTCACACACACACACACACACACACACACACACACACACACACACACACACACACACACACACACACACACACACACACACACACACATGCCGCACATTGCAGTCATCATTCAAAGAGAAACTGAGATAGTTAAAATGCTATTTGACTCTTCCCTCTTGTGTTTCCACTCGGGTTGGCATTTTTACGCTGGTAAACTTATGTCATTTTCTGATAAGACCTCAGCCCCAGTGTTATTGTACCATTTTCTATGGTATATTTTCAGGACATTTCCGACTTAATTCCCACAGTGTAGAGACAGAAAATAACATGGCAGAGAGAGGAGATGGCATGGACAATGCATTGTTATGGTCATTGTCCCGCACTGGATCTTGTGATGTTGAAACTTACTCAATGATGCATCTTCAGCATGAAATGTTATGAAATAATTTATATCCAGTTGGCCATCATAGATCATAGATTAGATACGTATTTTCTGCCACAAGGGAAATTCAGTATTTTCAGCCCAACCCAGCTGATTCGCTGCCCACAAGGAGTGCGTGAGCAATTAGGGGTTAAAGAGTCTTGCTCAGGGACAACACATCGACATTGCTACCCTGGCCTGGAATCGAACCAGGGACAACCAGGGGCTCTGGTTCCCAAGGCGGGCTTTTTTTTGTTGTTGATTGATTAAAGAATTTATTAGAAGTTTGCAATAGAAAAAAGTACAGTTTCATGATAGTACAAATCACTGGTACAAGGTCAACTAAAAGGAGATCCTAGAAAGCCACAGCTTATTTCCACAGGAACCACACTTTAAGTATCTCATATAACATTGAAAGACAGACGGATAGAACATAGTACCTTATCTAGGATAATAGTTTCAAAAGCAGAAAAAGCATAACATCAAATACAGAAAAAAAAGGGAGAGGGGGAGCATGGGCCAATCCATGAAGCCATTGGGTCAGAATGGCCAATCGGGGAAGCCGATGCCTACATTCCCCCCAAGCACAGTGAAATTCAGTGTGTTCTCCAGTGCTCCACACACGCGGACAGACAGAAACAGACATCCATGGTTTTTCGGTTCTGGACAACCGTTGGTCCGATCCATTTGTTACTCAGCCCTGCACACCCTCAGGTCACACACACACTGCAATTTTGAAGTCAAACAGTCAGGCGGTGCCCAAATTATGCCTGGGACAGACAGACATACACACATAGACACACATTGAATTTATAAGATAGATACTGTAAGGGCAATTTATGTGGAGTGAGCAGTGCTATTTATGAGTTAATTATTAAGCTTCCCGCAAAGCTTGGCCAGTGTGGGATGGGGCGGGACATATGTACAAACAGACAAAGCCAGATGTAGGAGCGGAACGCTCATAAATGACGTAGACTGTTGATGCACAAACATACAACAAATGCCTATCGTCACCACTGACTGTGTGTGTGTGTGTGTGTGTGTGTGTGTGTGTGTGTGTGTGTGTGTCTTATTCAGATAAATGTCCCTACAGCTTTTCATGTATACATTTCCACTTCGACAGCGTGATTATGCGGCAGCCTAACAACAAGCCAGTGAAGGACATTTCCATTAGAGCAGTATGTGTACAGATGATGGAGGCAGAGCGAAAGAGTGGGAGAGATAGATAACAGAGTTGTTCTACGCTCGTGTACACTTACAAAACCCTCCGGTTTCAAAGGGCCTTGGCTTGCGTGAAGTTTCCCATATGACAGAGAAAAGCATTTTCACAATCATCTTGCAGAATGTCATTTTGTCTGTGATTCTCAACAGCCTGTTTTCCACTGACATTTCAACATTTTCTTATTTAGGCCCATTTCTAAACGGGGAAATTGAAGAGACAACATACTGTACTAACAGACAGACAGAAACTAGCTTAGATACTTTCCCTGTTGTTTCTCTGAGCAAGTCCCCAGGCTTCCTCTTGTTGTTTTCTGCACTACAGTGTTGTTCTCAGTTTACACACCACGTTTCCCTACTAGAAGTGACCATTAGCTGACAAAGCAAGAGAGAAATGGAGAATGTGCATGCTGAGAGAGATTATAGCCTACTGTATGTGCATGGAAGGACAAACTGAAAGAAAGTGGGAGATATCTTCTTGTTCTCTCTTCTGGCCCACACTATCTGTGTTTTTCCTCTTTCGGTAATGACGCGATTAGGTACACGACACCTCACTGGTTGTCTGACTAATGAGGGAGTCCTCGCTTTCAGGTATTTTCCACAGAAATAGCAGCCAGAACAAAACAAAATGTGTTTTTATATTCTGCGAGTGCGACAGAGGGCACGGTCAAATTCTAAGTGACAGATTTATTTGCAATTATCCCTTTAGGCGAATGTGCCATTATACTGAGCATGTTTTGCCAACCTAATGAAAATAATAATAATGTCAACTAACTTTTTTAATTAAAAGCAAATCCCTAAAAGCTAAAATACTAAGAAAAATGTGTGTGTGTGTGTGTGTGTGTGTGTGTGTGTGTGTGTGTGCGTGCGTGCGTGCGTGCGTGCGTGCTTCGTTATTATGTGCAGTATATAAAGGATGTTGGAGAACCCAGACATATCAGTCTCCAAATTTGGGCACTGTTTCAGCATGTGGCTGTTACCATGGCGGGGACGCATGCGCAGTACAGGCGGCGGTATCAGTGATGTCAGTTATCTCCAAATTTGGGCACTGTTTAGTATCAGTGATGTCTGAATGCGTGTATGTCAGACAGATATCGGACATTCATTGGTTTCATTGGTAGGATATGTGCTGTATACAGTCAGTATATATATTATATATATATGTTAGCTGTGGTTTGCTATTTTGCAATATACTGTATTTAAAACTCACTTTTTGGATAATATTCCATTTAACAAATAACATTACAGAGACTGTCTGTAGGTCATAAGAGTTAGGATTTGTCCTCTGTAAATAAAAGAGCTGGAAAACAAACAAAAGAGAAATGGTGAAAAACAGTTTTTGATGCAACTCAAATATGATTAAGGTACAGCAGCAAGATGCCACGGCTTTGAAGCTACATAGCTAACTATATTTGTGTCGCTTGCTTGGTTAATAATAGATTATGGAATCACATGCTTGGTAGTCTCAACGGGATCTAGCTTTAACTAGAACTACAAACATGCAGAAATGCTCAATGAAATAATGTTGAACATGCAAAACGAGTAATTACCTATAGGGCCTATATCAATATAATTCATAGCAGTTTCTATTAATATATCTAACTTAACATAATCCTTAGTTGATTGACACTATAATTTGAGTGTTATATTGCAGCTGGACAAATATTAACCGCTTCAAGAAATTGTGTTGTCAGGCATGGATATGAAACTCTTCAGTATTTAAATATTTAAAAAAGCAAAACAAATTGTGCGTTTCTTGCTCCATCATGATTCAGTAATTGCAGCAGCACCATGCATATTTATCATTCAACCCCTAACCTTGTGTGCGTGTGTCTGTGTGTGTGTGTGTGTGTGTGTGTGTGTGTCTGTGTGTGTGTGTGTGCGTGCGTGCGCGTGCGTGCGTGCGTGCGTGCGTGTGTGCGTGCGTGCGTGTATTGCTAGTTACAACTTATGGCAGTTGCAGAAAGACAGGTGTGGGGCCATAACAAACGGGACAGACGCAGGGGTAATGTTATTTTCTGTGAAACTACAGATGTAAGATTCCTGTGAGAAGAGAAGAATACAATCAGAAATTTAAAGGATTAAACAAATAGTTCTGGGCGCACATCATCCAATAGATTTTAAGAAGGCAATTCTTGCAGACGTGTATTAAATGGCTTTCTTTCTTTTTTTTTAAATTACTTTTGACATTCACTTTTTTCAAGGGGCAAATCGCTTAGTTTGTTGAATCCTGGGGAGGCAGTCTTTAAAAGTCAATCAAGTAATTCACTGCCTACCTGCCTGCCTGACTGACTGACTGACTGACTGACTGACTGACTGACTGACTGACTGACTGATTGACTGACTGACTGACTGACTTGGTGAAACATACTTGCAAAACAATTGCTCCATACTGCAAACAACCAGAGACGTTCCAGTATATCCCATTTGCTGCTGGCTTTCCTGACAAACTCAATATACTATATGCATTTCCCACAGTCAGCTACGTGCAGGCAGTTAATTTATTTTACTGGTTGATGAGTTAATTCAAATACAATCTGAACAGAAAGATGTCAAACTTTCATAACTTTTCCATAAACTCTTCTGAATCAATCATGAAAAAGATATTTCATGAACATATATCCAGCACTCTGCTCTTGCTCAGCAGTATATACATATAATGTGCTCATTTGATCAGATTAGATTAGAACATTAGAGCTTCACTCATGCTCTCTCGCTCTGCATTTTAGAACGGGTAAATTCGGCTGCACCAACAAAGTAGTAAAAGTGAGCAGGAAAAATCTTAGTTCATAGTAATAGACGTCACATTGGCAAGTTAAACATTGAAAAACTATGAAAAAATAAAAAGTTAGATCTTTGAAAGCAGAAAAGAAATCATAGGGATATACAGTAGCAGAGTATACTGTATACCGTAAGCACTAAGGAACTGTAAGAGGATGTCAAACACGCAGCAGAAGTCAATGCGTTTTAAAAGAAGGTTCTTCCTCAGGCAATACAATATTGCCTGAGGAAGAACAAAGAAACCTTTTTTGTTATTTTTCATAGATTTGGGGCCATGCCCCCACTGTTCTTTGTTGTTACAATTTAAACACATTCACATCGAAATGTAAAATTAGAATCAAGTCAAGTTTATCTCTAATCGCTGTAGGGCTCACAGGGCTTACAGGCTCACATTTTAACTAAGGAAACAAACAATCTCTTTTTCTTAGACCCTTAATTAGGAGAGGAAAAACTGCCAAGAAAAAAAAGGAAGTAGTAAGGACCACAAATGAGGAGACCCTCTTCCAGAGTAGACTGGCATGGGTTCAGCGTGGGCATGAGTCCAACTGAACTACGGTAGGTTGTTATTAGCGGCAGTACCTTAGGTAGTCTAGTTAGATAGTATGTCATCGCTAATTTTAAGTCGTTTATATTTACAAGACTAAGGGCCCTATCGTCTGACGGGCACACAGTTGCTATCTCATTTCTATTTTCCAACCAACGCAGCGCAGTTGTCACTTTTACCCTCAGAGCCCACACTGTCTATAACAAATGATTTTGTGCCCATTTAGCGCCCATGGAATTAAAATGAGGTGTGGTTGCTCACCCAGTCCATACTCCCCTAAGTACACCTTCCTTCTGGGTTTGCTCTATGGCCTGATTATCAGACTGAAGCGTGAAGCAGTCCACTGGAGTGGGCAGGGTCTATCTATGGTCTCTGGGGCCAGGCTAGGTTTGATCAACTTGATGACATAGAAGGGGTCTTCAATGTTTTCAGGCCTAGGACCCCTTAACTGAGAGATAGATGAAGGAAGGACCCCCTCTCTGATTTTCATCGATTTCATAGGTAGATTCATAGACTTGTTTGACAGCACTGTCATCAGTTGATGTTGGATTCGTGATAATGTGTTTTTTCAGACATTTAATCACTTAAATTGTTGATACGTTGTAAACCTAGACCTATCACTCGTTACTTGGTCTGCTCTTTTTTTACCTCCACACCCAACCTATTTGCCAAAAATAGTCGATCTACAAGCTCTCAAAGCCTAGCACTGCGAGGCGTTGATAGCTTGTAGATCGGGGATGTGAGGGTTCAAGTTGTGAATCTAAAAGAATTATCCTATCACACAAAGACACGGTGGCCCCCTGTAGTAACTCTGAGGACCCCCTAGGGGTCCCGGACCCCCGTTGAAGATATAAGAAATACTACCTCCAATGAGTGAGCCATGTCCCTGTGTTGTATCCCAACGGGTACAACTCTGACAACGGTTACAAGGGGTATTGCATAACTGTGTTGGGCATGCATTCCCAATTTGCATCATTCCCCACCGATCTAGTTTAATCTAGTTTGATTAATTAATGAATCAATTTAATTCTCATTCACTTGCTAGTTAATTGTATAAGTGATATCTTGCTTGAGAACAGTCTGCCCCAGGGCCATAGAAACAAACTATTCCCAAATCAGCATTTGTCAACTCAACAAATGATTGTCACTGTTAAATCCGTAGCTAATTACAAATGAGAAGATTTGCTCTTTAGAGAGAAGTTTGCATTCAAAACAACTGCACACTCAGGTGATCATTAGAAACGCAGGTGGTGCTGCCAAGAAGAAAAGCACACGCAAAGGCCCATTTCATGTCAAGACCAGAGGAAGTAGAGACAGAGTTTGGTCTCCTTCATGGCAGAACAGAGCCGAGCAGAGAAGAATGCATGAAAGGGGAAGAAAACCTCAGCGAGTCAGATGAGGCGAGAGCAAAGATGTTTGTTTGGTCCTTGTTGTGGTTCACCTCAGCACAGTGTTTCTGTACTGTAATATGCTCAAAATCATATTCATTGATCCCATGTTCAGAATAATTCACTTCCCGGGGAATCAATTATGGTACTGTACGTCAGTGGTTGGTCCTTGTTTCTTGGCATGTTTTCTTTATCGAGACATTGAGAATGTTTTGAGAAGAACCTTGTGGTCACAGGCCGAAGGCACTGGTGGGATTCAGTGCTAGACCAGCCACAGGCACATGTGGGGTCCGAGGCGAACATGTTAACTGCTGGACCATCAAGATGCATGAAAATGACAAGTAGTCTCGAAGCATTCGCTTTGAAACTACTTTAGAGAACTTGCTTTCTCTGTTGCTGAGATGCACTCAAGTCTGTCCTTGGAGTAGCAATAGTGTCTGCTGTGATTCATTGTGTTTAGCTCCTTTCAGCTCCTAGTTCTTTACAGTTGTCACCTTGAAATGTGCCTCAATCTTATCTGAGGCGTTTCATTGTCTGCGTTTCATTGTCGGTAGTCTGTAATCTAAAGAATCGCCTCTTCAGACTCCACTTCATCCCGTAGCAGTTGCCGTAGCACTCGATGACCTTGCGGGCTTATGCAAAGGTTAAAATGTAGATACATGGTATGTAGACAGATGCCAGGTTTATTTGTTGACCTGGCATCCTATAGTTTGTATAGTTTCAATGTACAGATGATTTCTTTTTGGATATTATACTGTTTAGACTGATGATAGGTTCTTGGTTTACCTATGATCCTCGATTACTATTTCTATTGCAGTTGTGTTTACCTTGATTACTGTTAATCGCTCTGGATTCAGAGCGTCTGCTAAATAACTAATTGGAAATTGGTAATACAACAGACACACGACCGATGCCGTATGGGCAGAGTATTACAGAGATAGAAGTCAGGCTTGCATTACCTACACGTATACTGTGCACAGATGCTGACATAGGCTACAAGTGAAAGGCAGATTCCACTTTTTATATATTTTAAGCAGCTTTTTAACACCTGACTGTAGGTAGGCAGGTGCATAAGAGAAGGCCCTGGGCTCGACACCTTCTTTTCGTTTGTCTTCTTCGCATGCAGATATATGTATCACACAGGGGTACATTCAAGCACAGTCATTTGTCAGTCACAGTCAGTTTAAAGGATTAGTTCACCCCAAAAAAACTTTAAGTCTCCATGGTGTGAGTAATCAATAGAAAAAGTCATTTTGGGGGTGAACTACTCCTTCAAAGAAAGACAAAAAGGTTCAAACTAAATGTTGGCATTCTAGACCCGGGGTTTTCAAAGTGGGTGACGGGGCACCCTGGGGTGCCGCGATGGCAGTCCATGGGTGCCGCGAGATAATTTGATTACTTTAAAATATATTTGTATCATTTTCAACCACAGTACAAAGTTGTTTTCAGTACCAAAATGGCTATTATCTCAACTTTTTCCTCGCAACAATCTTCGGGAAAATAATGGCACAAATGCCCTTATGTTTCCCCTTATATGGAGATGAATTAATTTGAATGTACAATGCAATTCTGGTTTATGGACTGAAGTTTATGTGTTGTATTTTTCTTTAAAAATATGTTTTTAATAAATTAATATAAACTTTAGTAAGTGCGTCTTTAGAGTTTACACTTTTAGCATGTCATTAATCTTGCTGCTAGAGTCCTGAGGCAGTTTATGCTGCCGTGTATCGCTTGTGTCCACACTGCATTTGCCACCAATTTTAGTTCATAATTCTAAAACGATATTTATAGACATGACATTTTGACAATATTTGTAGGCGTTCTCTCTTGATCTGATGTTCATCAAGTATAGTAATTAATCAAAAAAGCAATCTTTCAATTAACAACAGTTTGAAGTTACAGTAAATAAAGGCTGTCTATAGAAAAGATGCAAAAATGCACTGTAAGACATTTCTATCTTGGCACCTGTTACTTTATGGGCTCTGCACCTACTGTTTGTTCATTTGCAGAGTTTTTCTAACAGTGATATTTACATTTTGTTCTGTACCGTAAAGGATAATTGTATACCATGGCACGCTGGAGTAAGGCGCATACAGTAGCTAATCTGTTCTGTCCATTATATTCATCTTAAGTACCCTGGGGCAAATTGCCAGAAACCTTGGCTAATAAGGGTTAGGGTTAAATGTGGAATCTTAAATTAATTGAAAATGTATTGCTGCTGTTTGTGGTTCACTGGTTATATCCGACTACACTTTGCATTAAACAGATATGTATTTCCGTAATATTGTCACTCATTGCACTTTTTGAATTTCAGTGAGACCTTTTGACCAAATTAACTTATTTTAACTTAAACAGTGGCAGAGATTATCTATGTTTGTCTGTTTTGAAACATATCCATTTACTATTACACACTGACATGACTTAGCCTTAGTTCATGTCTTGAATTCTGACACATTAATCGCTGCAGTAGTTATATCACTGGGGAAATAAAAATCAACGGAGCAGCAACAATAAATTAGGCCTGTAAGCCGGACATATCTTATTTAGAATGTGCTAGAGGTAGATAACAAATCTACAGAGACCGTTGGTTAATTTAATGTATGATAATAAGAGATTATTTTACACAGTTGCGTATATTAAATTAGTTGTCAGGTTGATACATTGGCAAAGGAAAAGAAAATATTAAAATAATCCCAGACTAATACAATAGCATAACTACATTGCCAGAGTTATAGCTTTTATTATCTCTTCATTAAATATTGTATAAGTCTCACTGTAACTCATTAATAACAGCTTGAATCACAAAAATATGAACAATCGGTTTAACTAATAGCTTAATCAGCTTAAAACAGAAGGACAATCTTGTTATTAAGGAATCCCACCCTATTTCTCTGTCAGCAGCCAATCACAAGGTCATACATTTGATTGTGGGTTTGACCGATAACTGTCTGTTTCTTTTCAGACCAATCAGTTCTGAAGGAGGTGCAACAGTCCTTTAAAAGATTTAGTTCTGTGAAGATTCAACACTTCCTGATAGCTGCAGCGTACGGGACACTCAACTACAGATACCATCTAAAGTAAGTATAAGGTATAGTATATGATGATGTCTTCTTATTATGCTCATATTAAATGTATTTTTAGCTATTATAATCAAGCTTATTAATCATAATTATTTAAAAGCTTGTAATCATTATTTGTATAATGTACACTTACGGATGTTTATCAACCTCTATAAGTTACACAGCCCAGTGTTGTCGCTACTCGCTTTAATTATGAATGTATTCTGAAGCATCTATTCTGTTATTAAGTGAATGGCTTATTGTGTTAAATTTAGTGTTATTCATATACTATATCAACAACACTGTATGGAAATAATAATTTACAGTGATTTAAAGGTGAAAATGAGCATTATAATAACATTCAATCAGATTTTCACACTTTTTCTCAGTCAACAGTCAATTAAGTTATTTCAGTCCATATTTTGAGACAGTATTGCCTTTGAAGTGTTATTTCAGGCTAAATGTAATTCAATACAATTAATTAAGCTCATCATTGCTTGTGGTGATAACAACATTGAACTAAACCAAAAAGTGATTATTTTAAACTGATCACATGTTGCGGTCCTCAAGACTTTCTTCTACGTTTAATAAAAAAAGAATAGTTTGAAAATAGTTAAAATTCTCTTGTCATTCCATGTTTGATGTCGTTCTCGCTGCGCAATGTTTTAGTTTACATAATTCACAATGAAATTCACAAAAAGAGTCTGCTTTACACAAACAACCTACCTCTCAAACAATATACTCTGCATACAGTATATATTATACGACAGGAGAGATTTGAATTAGCATTGAATATTTTGCATTAAATGGTGCATTTATATAGCGCCTTTACCCAAGGCGCTTTACAGAGATTGTGCATTACATTCACCCATTCACACACACATTCATACACCGATGGCAGAGGAAACCATGCAAGCCACCAACCTGCTCACTGGGAGCAACTAGGGGTTCAGAGTCTTGCTCAAGGACTCTTCGACACTAACTCTGGGGGAGCCCGGGATCGAACTGGGAACCTTTCGGGCCTACGTGTTCTAATGGCGCTAATGACTCTACCCCTGGGCCACTGCCGCATTGTATCAATAGAAAGGTTTCATTAGGTAGCCTATACCACAGGAGATAGCTCTACTTCTCTCCCTTTCCTTTTTAGTAGTCTAGTCTTAAATCTGCAGTATGCCCACAATCATACAACTCTATTAATCTTAATTTGTGTGCAACACACTCAAAACCTACTAACAACCATACCCAGGCCAGTACGCTGCAAAACTGCTACGCTGCAATTGCTTATGTCTTATGAAAAGCTTACCTAATTTGTAGGACCTATATGGTCTACGTGCTTCATAATTACACTGAAAATACAAAAGGACATAACATTCAGTCCAATTCACGCTTTACTGGTAAGAGCAAGCTGAACCTACAGTTCCATATGTCAGCGTTACACATTTATTTGTTCAGGCAAGGCAAGGACATTTTATTTGTATAGCATATTTACATTTACAGTTGCATTTAGCCTCATGAACCGTAATAGCGTCCTCTTTCTGGCTAGGGTGAACATTTGGTGAAAATTGCAGATCTACAAGCTCGCAACGTGAAGCGCTGAGAGCTTGTATATCTTCTTTTTCACCAAAAATGTTGTAGAGGGAATAACGTATATCTGTTGGGTTTAAGTGGTTGAATCTCAACAGTTGAAGATCTATTAGTAGTAAATGGTGCATTTACACACAGCGCCTTTATCTAAAGCGCTTTACAATGTGCATAACATTCACAGTCATTTTCATATGACGACGATGGCAGAGGAAACCATGCAAGGCACCTACCTGCTCATCGGGAGCAATTAAGGGCTTATGGCTCTATTTTTATTGTCTTAAGTACCAGCTCTTATAGCTTAACTTAAAGGCCTGGCTGTCCATATAGTCTCCGACCACCGAACTATTCATCGAAAAGGTCCGGTTCAACTACAAAATGACGCCAGGCGCTCCTGAAATTAGAGTTCGGAAAGCTGCACATCGGAAAGTCGAAACTCTCCGACGAAAGGTTTGGTGATTGAAGACAGTATGTTAAGACAATCAAAATACAGCCCTTAGTGTCTTGCTCAAAGACACTTTTGACACTAGCCCAGAGGGAGCCGGGATTCCGCTTCCCAGGCGGCAGCTTTAACTCCACAACGCCGCCACCAGTATGGTACAGTGTAGTATACTAAACCAGACAGTTTTTTTCGTGGAGAGTTCATGAACAGAACATTAAAAACCAATGTATCTTGGCCATCACTGGACCTTGTCAGGGCAAGATGAAGTAGGAATGTTCTACTTTACAAATGAACTACCCAAGAAATAAAGCCTATTTTTGCAGATGAGCTGCCTTGGTGTTTTATCCTTTGGTTTGGTATCAGCAAGAAAACTGAAGAAATACTTCTGGGTCAATATTCATTCTGTAGAGAGAGAGAGAGACCTCTCTTTTTCTTTTTCTTTTTTTACTTTCATTTCATTTAGTACCTGTTGTGGTTGAAAATTGTCAACATGGGGATATAAAATGCTCAACGTTCAACAAAATAATATTCTTCAAATCGGACCCAGTACCTGGCTAAATAAATAGGATTGTCACCCTGTGACACTGTGACAGTGTGCTGTATGCTTCTTTTGCCTTCTTGACTCTCTTCCGTTCTCTCACCTCTTCCCACCCCATACAGTAGCTGGCTGTTGAACCTCCGCCCCAACCACAGAAGATCATCTGCTTTTCTGGGTTAGCTCGGCAGGTGTGTGTGATGTGTTCTCCTGTCTGTTGCTTCGAACACAGTCAAACTCTCTATCGGATCTCTCCCTTGTATTTTGTTTTTGTTAAAATTGTCTACTCTGAATTTCAATTGTAACGCTTTTTACCCACAATATAGTACATACTGTTTACACAGAATTTATTAAATCCCATCAGATATCATGAAAAGCGCTTCCACGCAAATTTGTGCAATGTTGAAAATTACAACATAATGTTCATGTGTTGGTAAGGTTGTAAACAGTTATTTCAGGGACTACCGTAACTTTGATTTATTAGAGGCCTTCTGGTTATCAAAGGTTCCTCGTTTTGCCCCCCATAACGAACTGGGGAAACAAGATTCAAAATAAAGTGAAATAGTATAAGGAGGTGGTACACTTGTTCTAAGTGTACCACATCACTTGATGTGTTGTCATCAGCTTTGAGCAGTGAACCTTGACTATTCAGCATATTTACAGCATTATATTCATTAAATATACAGTAACACAACCCATTATGGATACGTATGTACTGTATGTAATCTTAATCATTATACAGTTGCAAACAAAATCGATGCAGAAATAATAATTCAGCACTCAATATTCTGTTCTGAATAATCCTTACACACACTGGCGTGAAAAGTCATAATTCTGTTCAATGCTCAAATGCAAATAAGTTAAAAGCACCAAACGCAAGAACCCTATGCCCGTTTTTCCCCATGGGGAAAAAACTGAGGAATATGATATGAGACAGTCCGTTTTTATATGAATTTTGAAATACAGTGCCACCTTGGACTCAGGTGACCTCCATCCGTGGTCTACTCTAACTACTTGGCGAGGCCTTTGGGATGCAACTGAAGTGTCCTTATCTGTAATCAGCCTGTTCCCACTTTTATTGGACACCAACATCGATATGGACGTGTCGACAAAGAAATCTATCAACAAAAGATGTTGTTTTTTTTCTTGTCAAAATCAAAACAAATTGTACACAACACAGAACAAAGCGACAGAAGGAAGGGAATAGAAAGAGAGAAAAACTGCACAGGAGAGACAGAGAGAGAGAGAGGGGATAAGAGAGAGAGAGAGAGAGAGAGAGAGAGATAAACATGTACCTTATAACCACACTCTAGGTGTGCTGCTGGCGCTGTGGTTGTTCTCTCTCTCATCAAGCGTGGAGAAATCCGCCTTTCGTGGAACAGCAGAGGAAGAGAGGGGGTGTGAAAGACAGAGAGGTGGAGGAGTGGCGGTACTGTTGGGGATTGGGATAAAAATCTACACCTCGCGAAATCAGGGCCCACCACAACCCCAGTGTATATGCTTTCCCTCAATCTCTCTCTCTCTCTACCTTCTCACTTCTTCTTTCTCTCCTTTCATCTTAAGCCCACCACGTCCTCCTCGTCTCTCTCAAAGCTCTTCCCTTCTTCTTTTTTTTGCTTTGAAAATCTCTCTGAATCCGAGACCACCACAAACCTCATCCTGTGTGTGTCTCCTGACTCCTGTGACGTGTGCCGGCAGCATTAGGCAAGGCTTGTTCTCTCAAGAGACTCAAATAGAGAAAATGTATCTCAATCTAACATGGCATTCAAACAAAAAGGCAAATGTTTCTGCTTATTGACAAAACGATATAATATCATTGTATTAGTTAGAGATTATATACTGTTCATAGATATGAAATATGATCCTGGTTGTCTGTAATATACCAATAATTCTTCAATAACTGTGTTTTTCAGAGTGGTGCAAAATGAAGGATTTTATCCGATGTTTCCCCATCCTCATGGTCCTTATTCCTGCAGCAACAGGTAGATTACCGTGCCAGAGAATGCTTTCAATAAATATTTTTCATGCCAGCTGAACAAATGTCAAGTCCAATATAAAAGGATAAATGGCATGTATTGACATATCTATCTATTCAGTTTTAAATCCCAGTGTGTGTGTGTGTGTGTGTGTGTGTGTGTATTTTCCACGAAGAGACCTAGTATGGATCCCTGGGGGACCTGGGTCAACTGGTTTTGGGCACCCATTGGTCTGCCGGTCCAGGGGCATACCACATGTCGCTGGTTCAAGTCCCGATCCCGACTACCTTTGCTGCGTGTCACTCCCTGTCTCTTTCCCCACTCAGTCTACTGTCCTATCAAAAAACATATTTTTAAACTAACTATAGGGTTTATGTTATGTTGTCTTTTTATCTAGGGACTGAGGTGGTGATGGTGTATGGTCAGGTGGGAGGGACAGTAACGCTTCCAATGGCCAGACAAGCAGGCGATGCCAAGGGATATGTCTACTGGACCATTGATGATGATTCAAACAACAAATTGCTCACTCGCAATAATAACTTTGAAACTTGGACACCTCCAGCAAAGGGTAAGCATTACATTATTCACATATGTAGCTGTTGTTTAGATTCAAACGGTATAGGGAATCTATTATGTATAGAATAGTTTAATTTGAAAAAGAGATATTGAGCATTTGCTTTTGCAGAAGATTAGACCTTACATAGGCCTACAGTACCTACTGTATAGATAATAATAATAATTGTGATTAAAAAAGCCTTCAAATAGATTTATCATGTCTGTTTTTGTTCCTGCAATGCAGACGGGAGATGGAAAGACAGAGTGTCTGGGTCCTTGAAAGACCTCTCCATGATCATCAAAGACCTCAAACCAGATGATTTCAAAACCTTCACTTGTGAAGTGATGAACAGCCAGAGGTCAATAATAAAAGAATCAAAATATCAGCTTCTCAAAAGTAAGAATAATCACAAAGTGACAAGTTCAGACAGTTACCTTCAAATATGAAATGTATGCTTTTGGCATTAGCCTACGATATGTCCACCTTGAAACAAACATTATCAAACACATACTGTATATAGATAAATTACAATGGAAATGAACGTCTGTGCTGTATTTCATTGCACTATAAATACATTCAATTTAATTTACTTTTTCTTCTAAACTTACTTACTGTACTTACACATTTTACTTCTCTCCATTTCCACCGTTTTCCGTGTTAGTGACTGTGAGCCCAAACAGCACTGTGCTAGTCGGGGAGAGTCTGTCTCTGAACTGTGAAGTACAGGGGGGAGCAAAGCCCAAGATACGGTGGGTGGGTCCCCACGGACAGACCAAGCAACAACCAAATGTACGCAGCATTGCCGTCAGTCAAGACCATGGAGATTGGACCTGTGAAGTACATGTAACACATAATGACATAAAAGCCAGCGGCAAATCCTGTGTCACCGTTGTAGGTGAGCCGCTTTGAGAAATCATCAGGGTTTGTGTTTGTGTGCGTCTGTCTCTAAAAAGGCATGCCTGTCTGCATGTAGGCATGCATACATTAAGTGTGCATATGTTTAGGGGTGCCCCTAGAGGGAAGAAGTAGAACTTTGCTGGGGCCCAAAGTGTGTGTGTGTGTATGTGTGTGTGTGTGTGTGTGTGTGTGTGTGTGTGTGTGTGTGTGTGTGTGTGTGTGTGTGTGTGTGTGTGTGTGTGTGTGTGTGTGTGTGTGTGTGTGTGTGTGTGTGTGTGTGTGCAGTTTCACATTCACATGGTAGCTCAGACTTGTTGGCAGTCCTGGTTAACACCTGGCTCACACCTACTGTGTTTTTTCTCCCCTCTTCCTTCCCTCAATTCATTTCTTATCTTCAGACCTCTCCCCAGGCCCCTCGGCTCCTCTTTACGCCCTTGTGTCCTCCCCTCTCAGCATCCCCTGCTCCATTCCTCAGCGCATCTCCTGGGAACTCCTCAAGGCAAAGGGCCTCAAGGGAGGCACCTGGAGCTTCGCCCCCCTCTCTGGTGTTCCTCAGACGCTCTTCTCCTTCTCGCTAGAGAGGGACGGTCCCCCCACCTGGAGGCTGGATCGTGACAGCACCATGATGCTGGTGGACAAAGACCCCCAGAAAAGGGATCTATCCCTGTCACAGAAGAAAGCAATGGAGGCCGACAGAGGAACCTATACCTGTGCCCTGGAGTTTAGAAATGGCACCACCCTGAAGAGGAGTGTGTACATGGAGGTGTTAAAGAGTAAGTCGGAGCCACTCTGTCGTTCTGTGATATCATATCAGATGAAACGAGGGACAATAAAGGGGGTGATATTTTCTTAACCACTTAAGGCCTATACTTTGTTGTTCCACAAATAGCAAAAATAGCCAATGCAACAACGCATTGCACCATGCCGCGAGTATTTTTAAGAAAATAGGGATGTTTTAACACATTTAACCCTCACCCTGACCCAAAATAGGGCACCAAGGTTAATGTGCTTGACATATTTTAGTTTCTTTTTATCAAGCATATCAGACAGTCTACAGTTCCAAAAAATAAATTAATACATTTATTTCAGTCTGACCAGCAGCAGGAATAAAACATGTCCACTGGCAAAACAATGACTGGGGTGGGGGGTATTAAAAAGCAGAGGAATGGACCCCCTTCATCAAATTGAACCCTGGATAAAACACAGACAAGATGGATGTCTTTTGATATCCGTTTGTTTTGCTCTCTGTTTACTACTACAACCTCTTTATTTTACTCCCCCGCCCTGGTTCTCATTGCCATTCGGCGCAAGTACAGTAGGAGATGATAATCTCTTCAGTTCTGTTCTGTCGTGCCTGGCCAGTTTCCTTCTCTCTCCCTGTTGTGAGGTTTTATTGGGAACTGTGTCCCTGTTGGGACATGTGTCTAATTCAGTGGCTAATACACTTGTCTGCCTCCATTTGTTTTAATACCAAATAATGAGCCTCTATTCTACCAGAGGAGTGCAGCGGCACAGTGAATTATAATTGGATTCTTTGTGCTCCTTTGTGTCTTTTATAATATACTACTTCACTCATTCCTTTCCCTCCCTTTAACTCGTATTTAACCCAGCCGATTATGAACACATTCTTGCACTAAGAAGCAGTTTGTGTTTGGGGCTATTAACAGAAAAAGGGAGATTTGTATGTTTGTGCATACAGTACAGTACTTGCCATGCACTCACCTTGGGAACTGCCTAGTACAGTCAGTGAGAGTACATGTGAAACTGCTGGACATTAAGCAGGCATACAGTAGCTGCACAGCCGGGGTTCAGTGCTTTTCTCAAGGGCACAGACGTGGTGAGAATTTCTCATCCAGCTCCCACTTCCAGATGTTCATATACCGTAGCCTTGTGGGGAAGCCACATTTCTGTCATGCTGCGTTGTCATGGTACCTGTGAATTATTTATACTTCTGATATGGATATGGATAAAGGGTAACACAAACTTTGACCATTCTTCCCTTCCTTCCTTCTTCTGTCCTCCTTCCCTAGTCTCCTCCTCCCCACAGCCCCGAGATACAGGGCTAACAGTAACAGTGGGCCAACAGGTCAACCTGACCTGCAGCCTTGGACACGCCTTGGCCTCTGACCTACAAGTGAAATGGCAGCCACCGAACCAAGCACCAGTGATAACCTCCAGCCCCCAGCCCCACGCTATCTTCACCATCGCGGCGGTGAGCGAAGGAGACGGCGGGAGGTGGAGGTGTGAACTCGTTAGGAACAAAACGGTGCTGACATCAGCCGATATCATGCTCAAGATCGGTAAGTACACAGGATGGAAGTGGTAGGCACAGGAAGTGAGACACGGAACGCAGCTGTGGTCACAGTTTTAATACTGTAGAATTTCAAGGGACTATTTCAAGGACATTTCATCAGAAAAAAACCCTACAACTTATTCTGCACACACACACACACACACACACACACACACACACACACACACACACACACACACACAGGTTTGCATTTGCTACTTTGTGGGGACATTACTCATAGTCTACTATCTTTATGGGGACATTCCATTCATTTTAACCCTAACCCTAAATCCTAACCCTAACCCTAACCCTTAACCTAACCCCTAAAGACCTTATGGGGACGTATTAATAAGTACCCACAAGGTAGTGTGCAAGGATTGTACTGTCTTTGTGGGGACATGAGGTCCCCTCAAAGTAGTATTTCCTTGTCCACACACACACACACACACACACACACACACACACACACTTGCCCGAATAAGTATTCATAAGTTATATTTCTAAGTTCTTCTTTTTAGGAATTTAACCTAACCTTAACCAAATAATACTGTATCTCATGAAATTATGTCAACTACATAATTTATACTTGACTATTTGTCTCTGTTGTACACAGAGAGAGCCCCAGTGGACATTTGGCTGTATCTGACCATAGTCGGTGTCACCGCCATCATCATCCTAATCCTCATCCTCACTGTCATCCTCATGCGACGTCACAGGCAGGTGTGTAAAAATCTTTGTCATCATTCATTTCTATGTCAGATTCTCTCTCTCTTGTGTCTCTCTTTGTCTTGCTGTCTTGCTTTTGTTAACTCTTTCTGTCACAATATATTTGCACTTTCTCTTTCTCTCTCTCTGACTCTTACTCTTTTTATCTCTCTCCCTCTTTTTAGCAACGGGGGAGGATGACACGGAGGCACCACAGGCATCAGTTCTGCAAATGCAAAAAGTGAGTACTATTGCCAGGTCTAATGGTAATACTCACGCACGCACGCACACACACACGCATGCACGCACGCACGCACGCACGCACGCACGCACGCACACCAGGACCAAAATGTGATTATGCCCTTGACCTTGGGTATGGGCTCTTGAGTAGCCAAAACATTATTATTATTATATTTATTATTATTATAGATGACCTAATTACTGTTAATTAGTACTGTTACACTAGGTATAAGGACAAAATGGTTGTTTTAGGCACTAGGTTAGTTCGAGATGGTTGGGTTTAGGTATGGCGTATGGGTTCGGCGTGAGGTCAGAGCATTCATCTGGGTCAACGGTTAGCCAGCTCTCAGAAATTGAGCACCGGTTCAGGAGCCACAACCTTATCATTATTTTATTTTGCTGCCATGATCTTCTGTTCCCTCACCTCAAATTCTGTTTTTATTTGTCAGCCCCAAACCAAAAGCGTTCTACAAGACATAGCCTGTTCCAGAAAGACATGGTGAGGAGTACCATGTCAGAACTCAGCAACTGAACGTTGGCCAGACGAGGCCAGTATCTCAATGTGCCTCTCTCTGGCTGACTCCAGAATGAAGACATTGAAATGAAGGTTTTACCTTGCTGAGATGCTTAGATCAGACTGTAGGCCTATGATTTCAGGCCCCATGTAATCAGCAACCAGTTTGGATGATTACAAACATCAACTTTCTTTATTATTATGTTTTTGTTTGTTGTATCGTAGGTATTAAATGCTATTAGCACTTGATTTTACTGCAGCACATGCAGCAATCATGCTCGTGTTCCTTTCATAGCTTTCACCATTATTGCTTGTGAAAATTACAAACCATAACGGAGCTATGAAATTAGCTGCATTCTCTTTCATTTAGGTTGTGAGAGAGGCTTTTGTAAGTCCTGCTACTCCAATTGTCTTTGTCACTGTTGTTCTGTTGTAATATTGATTATACTTTTTGTTTGGTGACTTCAAGATCCTTTGATGGTAATGACATTCACTCTGTATATAATGTATTATAGTAATAATAAAGTAGAAAGCATATAAAGGATATTACAATATTGACATTATCATTCACTTTTGGTTATGAAATTGCCACATTTTGGCTTCTTTGTTATGAACACGTTGAGCTCTGCAACGTGCAAAATCTTTATTATGTAATATTTACATTTACATTCATAATATTATTATTCATCATAATTTATCATAATTAATATTAATTTGTGGATCCATGCTAACTTCATAACACACATGAAAGCCATCCTGCATAAAGAACAATTGGGAAAATGGTCTGGCTAAAAGCTGTATAGTTTATATATGAACTAATTGACACAAAACAATTTCAGTCGATTTTTTTTAGATTCGACTAAAATAGAAAGAATGGCCAATAGTTCAAGCTTGTAGGTCTATATTTTCACTTTTTTCTTAATAATCGTTCATTAATTATAATCGAGGTAAAAGTTTGAAGTAGTTGTGATATTGATTTTTAAGTCATATCGCCCAGCCCTACCCTGTCAACCATACTGCTCAATGCATTCTCTTTCAGGAGAGTGAATCTCACTTTACTTTAGCATAATAGTTCATAGATCCTTCAACCTTCTTAAATGTAATCTGATAATGCCTTTGATAGATAAAAATATATAAGATATAAGATTTAGAACGTTGACACACCTTACCCCTATATCAGTGGCTGGCTGCATTGATTTGATTAAAATGTGCATTGTTGCCCCTATAATTCTATTATCTTCCAAAACATTCCAATATTTATTCCAAAGAAAAAATGTGCTCTGACTGATAGTATTTACTACAAATGTATGGAACAATAAGCAGCCACACGTCAGGTGGCATTTAAGAAAGAAGGAGCCTAACCTTCCTTTTTTATATTATTACTGAGCTAGTCAAGGTCAAGGTTTCTGAGGAAATTGTGGCAGACTGTAACAGCAGAGTCTAATAAGTTTCATACCTTCCCTTTAGCTTCCTCTGCTTTACAAGGCTCTGCTGGCAGTTCAGATAATAATCCTGTAACTCCCTCTCATACGCTATACGGCTCAGGTTGCAATTCGGAAAGAATTTTGAGTTACAAAGCACTTCACGTAAACAGCTAATCCTGGCACCGCTGGATTGATCTGCATGAAAATTTGCATGCAAACCCCCAGTAGGCCAAGGAAGAACCGCTGCCAATTCTCTATTATTCAAATCGCCAGGGGCCCGTTTCCCAAATCAAGTGTCCGATTGCTGTGAAATTTTCACACACACTTCCATTAGACCATGGAAGATCTGCCATCCCAAATGTTTCAAATCGGTTTCATGGTGGTGCTATAACAAGTTACGACACAGCCCTAGGTAGGCAACCTGGCCTGGTGGGGATCTGCGATCTAGGAGCGCACACAGTTAACCACTGTAAACCCAGCAGCCCTATTCTGGGCATGTCATTACAGGCAACCATTCTGTGAAAATAGGTGAACATTGCGCTAAATTAGCCGATCTACAATCTCACAATGGCCGGCATTGCGAAGTGTTGTGTGATTGTAGATCAGCTATTTTCACAGAATAGATTAAAGTGTGGAGGGAAAAAAAGAAGAGGGCAAGTACTCATTTCTCTCGATATCTTCAGCTGAGAAGTACAACTTGTTTCCCAATAAGCCTCCAGCTACTCCTGGTTGATGGTTGAAAGATGTCATGTTTCATTTAAAACTAGAGAAGATAAACTATAGCCAAAGGGATGAAAGGTTCAATTCAGGAAGACATGGAGCCCATTTTTATTGTGTTTCACAGCTGAGATTGAACTGACTCATTGTGTTGTATATCTAGAAATACATATATAATAATATAATAAGACAAGAATGTGTAGACAAATGTGCATACCTATATGATAAAACCTTCTATTTACCCCTCTCCCTATTTTATAAAAAATATATATATACTGTATACTGTGTATTTTTCTTTACTATTGTAATTATTATGTTCATTAACTGTTGTTATACTTTGTCCAAGTTTGAGACATGATGAATAGCGAAAATAGCCTATCCTAAGCTCACATACTGTAGTGTTGTTGCGCAAGACGTTGTGAGCTTGTAGATCAGTTATTTTAGCTATTTTTTTAAAATGTTTTGTAACTTTTGGAAGGTTTTCGACATTTTGAGATGTGACATGTCCAAATTAGGGAAGCCAGGTTAAACATGGTTGGGCATGTAATTTGGGGTACTTACTTACTTGGGGTACAAGCCAGGTGGGTGAGCACAGTATGTGAGAGATCAGTTTTATATCGTTGTATATATTGTAAATTGATTTTATATGCAACTCAATAAAGAGATGTAAAACATTATAATAATTGGTGTGTTATAGCTCACTAATGTAACTCATCATAGAAGAGGATGATGGCTGAATTATGCTGTGTTTATTTATTTATTTATTTGTTTATTTAGACGGGACAATGCATATTAATGAACACTACAGTGTTGAATCAAACAATCTTATATACTATACTTCCAGATTTGTGTTTAAATGTTCCTCCAGTTCATCTGTAGGCTACTATGAACTGTCAGTGGTTTTTCAACCAGTAGTCCAGGGACCACCAGTGTGGTCCTTGAGGGGATTCCAGGTGGTCCCCAACTAAATGATGGAGAGTTGGTAACGAAATAGACCCATATAGATCTTTAACTCTTGAGAGTGTAAAATGAAGCCAAATGGACCTGTAAGGTCCTCAGTCAAGAGTTAAATTATTGTTAAACATCTCCATTACTTTACTACTATTTACTATTACTATTACTTAAGAAGTTTGGAGTATTTTGTTTTATTTCGGATAACAAAATGGTATCCAACAAGGACGTAATATTCTTAAATAAGCCTTTGGTGTCAGAGGCTAAATAAATCTCATCAAATGGTGGTCCGTAGCTCAAGTGCCGAATAAATAATGGACGTTGATATGAAAAGGGTTGAAAATCACTGCTCTAAGTGACCCATCGAGTTGGTTTTGAACCAGGGATTTAACAGTATTTACCTGATAACTCACCCCAGGTCCCTCATTTGCCAGCTAACATTACAAGAACAACATGAGTTCAACTAGCATCCCGGTAAAGCACAGAAAACTAGCACTATAGCCAAGGCCTATACTGTACTACGATATCAGGCCCTGCTGATGACCTACTGTACCTACACTCTTGAGATGTTTTATTTAGTTCAATTGTTACTAGAGTACCAAGGATGGAGAGAGTTTTTTTAACGTGTCATCCAGGCACGTGCACACATAGACATCAAAGGGGGCTTTTACCTGTCTTTAAAAAGTGTCCTCTCCAGACCATGAATGCAATTTTCACTATGGTGAAAGAAATGCTAATGCCCCTCTTTCCATGCCATACCTGAAGGCGGCATTCAAGAGAATTGTCTTGTCCAAACTCTCCTGAACTTGAATGCAGCATCTTATGCTGAAAGAATTGCCCTCTTTGTGTAGAAATCCATGCCGTTACACCACATATCCAGTATTCACTTGATGCGACCGTCAGGTCGCAGTTACTATCAAAACCTCCACCGTCTGTCTGTCAGTCTGTCTGTCTGTCACGTGACTCACGTCACACTTTTGCTCTACTCATATCTCCACCACCGTTGCCCCTATCCATGCCAAACTTTGCACACACACTCCTTGGTTGCCAAACCACAACCTCTCATTTCTCACATGGCCCTCTTCTAGCGCCACCATGAGGCCGATTCTTGCAAAACATGTTTTTGGACACTGCTCCAACTGATTTTGCACTAAAATCACACAAAGTGGTACACAGTATCTTAAAGTCATGTCATCAACATGGATCTGTCCCATTTCCCATATTCCCTCCTGATTGGCTACCATTGCCTTCTAAAGTTTGTGTATGCGACCTGACGGTCGCTTATCTTCCGATTAGGGAGTCTTACTGGTTATGCTTAGTTTAGTGTGTTATATCGAAAATAGCCGACCTCCAAGCTCACAACGCGTCACACTGCGACGCGTTGTGAGCTTGGAAGTTGGCTATTTTCAACATTTTCACTAAACGCCCTTTTAGAAATTTCAGACCCTGCCTCTCTAACATTCTCTGCACGTCCCTGGTCTCATGTTGGTGACAGAGTTCATCTACAGCCTCAGGGAGGAAATGTGTCCCTGCGTTGTGGCCCCAGGCTCCACAGCCTGACTGAAGCCAGTCAGCACACAGGGGACAGCAGTGGGACTCCTCAAAAACCACAGGGACTGATTGGAAGAAGAGGAAGTCGATGGTGGTTGCAGAATTACAACTAAAGCGCTAAGACATATGCACGCACACACACACACACACACACACACACACACACACACACACACACACACACAACTCACATGTGCGCACACAAACACACACACACACACACACACACACACACACACACACACACACACACACACACACACACACACACACACACACACACACACACAGGGTATCTTGTAATAATGGAGAGTACTGTGACTCTGTGAGAGTACTGACTCACTGTGAGTATAGAATATTATGCAGAATATGCACGATTGCGCAAACACACTTGCCAATGCACCCACAGAACCGCTGCTGACGCACAAACAAGAGTGTTACACACACACACACACACACACACACACACACACACACACACACACACACACACACACACACACACACACACACACACACATATGAGTTTGCTTGCCAACAAAACAAACTCACTATATTCTCATTATATTTTTCAAGAGAGACAGGGAGAAAGAGAAAGATTTATTTGTGTATCAAGGGGGGGGTGAAATTGAAAGTAAAGATTGCAGCAACAAAAATACACTGGAACTGGGACAGATTGAAGCAGAAAATATGGATAAGAATCAAAGTGGAGACACTGAGAGAGTCTGAGATGATGCATCTCACAGTGGTTAGTACGTAGTACGGTGTGAGTCGCCATGTTGGATGAACACACAAACACCTTGATGGTTCTAAAGTGATGCTTCACTCTCTTTCTGTCTGTCTGTCTGTCTGTCTGTCTGTCTGTCTGTCTGTCTGTCTGTCTGTCTGTCTGTCTCTCCCTCTCTCATTCTGTCCTCATAAACTTGCTCATTAGCTTCTCATGCGGTTTGGTCACTATTTACCATTCCTCCGTGACCAACTTTCTCTCGCTGTATCTAGGCAGGGCAATGTTTTTCCACTATATTTGACAACAGGGAGCCATACAGTATACTGTAAGATTCAAGATTTTGTATCGTTAAATCATAAGTACAAGAGTCAACTTCTTTGGTTTTGGTACAACATTGTAGCATAACAACAATAGAAAAGCCATATTAAAGAATAGCTATAATCTTTATTGACCATGTACAGTACATCTTTGTGTGTGGCTATTGCGTGCCTGTGTTTGTAATACACCGCCGCAGACACATACACACACTAACGCTTGCTTGCTTGCTTGCTTGCTTATGGTTGTCCAATGAATCTGATGGCATCTTCTACTAATGTCCTTCAGTGGAAAGTTCTTTGATGGCTGGACAGTCCAATCCTGGACTCACCTGTTTGATAGCAGGTGGGGCATCATGTGTAGTGGTAGTGGTGCTGTCAGCTGTCTCTCCTCCTCCAGACTGTAAGTCCCATCTACGCAGCCCTGCCGACAGGTGGTGCGGTCAGCAGCAGCCTCCTCCAGGCCCTGAGGTCTAATAGAGTGCCAAGAAAACAATTAACCACTTTCAACCTTCCCTATTTTGGGCAAGTCATTATCTTCACAACAGTTGTGATAATATCTGGATATCGCATTTGTCGTATACGGCAAAGTATGTGACAAAAGTGGTAAAGTGATAAAGGTATACAGTAGTAGCAATACAGTAAACATCAGTAAGACGACTTAAGGGCGAGAAGCGAGGTCGCGCACATGGGCGCGTGCACATGGCTTCTCTTGCATGTATACCCTTCTGCTGAGCTGGTCGAGTCTGTGATGTCAGAACAGGTCAGCTATTTCCATATATGGAGTCCGTGAGGTCAGATGTAGAGGTATTGACCAGCTCCATATATGGAGATCTACGGTAGGTGATGATCCAGTTGTCTCCATGTATGGATATCCAGGGTTTGATGAGGTCAGTGTCGTGATCTTCATCTAAGGATATCCAGGTGATGATAGTTAGCAGTCTTGATTTGAAAATGAATTCTGTCCATATGGAGCATCCATATATGGGCATTGCCAAATATGGGCTTAATATTGATGACATCAGGGATCTCCGTACAGTATATGATTGCAAGAACAGGCTGTCTTGGTCATTGAGTCGACCATGTGATGTCACAACAGGTCAGCTATTGACATTGAGGCTTTATCCACCCACTGACATACAGACAGGATCTGCCAGGTTTCATAGCAAACGGCGACCTACCGTCAAAATCAAATCTAGCATACGGTCACTCTCAGTAAATTTAAGCGCTACTTCATCAAACAAAAGTGTTACACAAAAGTAGTGAAAATAGCGCAGATCTACTGTACAAGCACACAACTCCTTGCGACGTGAGGCGTTATGTGCTTGTTGATCGTCTATTTTCACTACTTTAAATCGCTTTTTAAATAATAACAATACAAGGTTTCCACCCGACAACGGCGATATAATACATGCTTGTCTGTGCATCTGTGGGCAAGCAAACTGCCTACATCAATCTAAATAATGTAGTGTATTTGAACAACTAACCAACATACATCTGGATAACTACTGTAATGAACATCTGTCTAAATAGAGAGGTATACTGACACAGTGTGCTAGGGGGTGAGGTGGAGTCTGGAGAGATGTGTTTATAGAGGACTTTTATGTGAGGGTGCTCCCTCCTCAGCCTTATGTCTTCCAAGGCCAACCGAGATGAAGACAGCGATTTGTATTCACAGAACATCATTATTTCATCTATATTTATTTATCTTTATCCTCTGGGTTCATGCCAGGGAAGGTGCCACAGGGTTATTGTTTATCTCTGCAATAAACAAGGACAGAGGAGAGAGTCTATAGCTCCTACTGTACATCGCCATAGAAAGAAATACATTTACTGTATAGGGACTACATAGGAATAAAGAGTCAAGGCAGTGAATAGAGTGAAGAGAGAAGTGACCTTCATTGTCCTAAGATTTTATTTATTTATTTATTTATTTATTACCATTTTAGATAAAATTGGCAATTTTACATTGAGGTGCCCACTCTTCCTGTTACCTCTGTGTGTCTACTGTATGTACAGTATGTATTTCTGTGTATGTGTGTATGAGTTACAGTGGGGCCTAACTTCATAACTTCACCCACATTTATTTCTGTTGCACTTATCTTTAATGATTACCTACTATCTCCTTATATTAATCTATTCTACATAGGACGACCCATAGTGAATAGACTGAGCTTGGAGCCTATCTATACAGTTCCCTTTTCTGGACATGTCACATTAGACCAACATTTGGCAAAAAATAACAGTTCTATAAGCACACAACGCACTGTGTTGTGTCATGTGGTGAGCTTACAGATCTGCTATTTCCAAAGAAGAGTTTTGGTGTGGGGGGAAAATGGAGGGTCCTATTAGAGCCCTGGGGTGACCTTGGTCAATGAATGGTTTAAGTGGGTAATCAAGCCCACAGGGACTGAGGGTGAGTGTTTAAGGTATCAATTTACCATCATTATCCTTGACCTCGTGCCAGCAATGCCCTCCACAAATAACCATTAGAGCCTTGGTCGAGGAGAGTATGTGTAAAAATCAGATTTCATGGTATTTTTTACTAACCTCAATACTGCTTTTAGTGTTGTAATGATGGGGATGGCTATTGGTGCTTCTGCAAAATATTTACAAAATGAAGATAAAAAAAAGAAAATCATCAGTAATCTCCAAAACAGTTCCAAAAATTATACCACTTTTGCACCAAGAAAAGATAGATATATAGATAGATAGATAGATAGATAGATAGATAGATAGATAGATAGATACCTTTATTATCCCACAGGGGAAATTCAGTTGCCCAGAGGCAGTACCGCAGTTAAGGTTACAAGTTACAGAGAAGTAAGAAAAAGAAAAAGAGTACTGTAGTATACAGTCCAAAGAGCAAGCACAAAAAAAGATAAATAAAACATAAAGTGTCGAAAGCTATTGCAAAAAGAGAAGAAGAATATATACAAAAGTGACCACGAAACATTCAACGCTCATAAAAGACAACACTTAGGTCAATGCCATATCATATCTTTATTATCATATCACATTATGATGTCCAAAATCCCAGACGTTGTCCTCATATCACAGTATCAATATAATGTCATATAGCCTACTGTATTTCCCAGGCCCAGCCCTACTGACAAGGGAAGACTTACGGTACATGGCTTCTTGTGGCGGCTTCCCGGTTCACCATGATCCATGATGTCTGGCTAGTGGCAGCAAGAGAGAAGGTTGATATCAGGTGGAAAGTACATACCGTACGCACATTCCATCACGTTCAATATCTTGCTCAAGGCACCGGGGCCAGGGATCAACCCGGGAACCCTGCACTCCCAGACAACCACTCTACCTCCTTTGAGCCTCTGCAGAGACCAAGAGGTCTCTTCTCTGTGTGTGGGTCTGCTCGACACTAATTGCGACCGTAAGGTCGCAGTTTAGTATGAAAACCTCCACCGGCCGTCCGTCGGTCACACGTGCGGTCGACCGCACGTCACACGTGCGGTCGACGTGTGATGAGGTCACGATGAGTCATCTATGCCCAAATATAGATTTCTAGGTCAGATGGCCCATAGAGTTTGTGATGTCAAACCTAGCAACCCAATATAAACAAACCTGATGTCAGACCTGAAGTATCCTTTTATACCCATATATGGAGATACAGAGATCTCCATATATGGGCATATTAGAAAGCCCATATATGGGCATATACGGATGACATCAGGGATATCCATATATGGGCATAAAAGGGACAAGGGCTTACAGTTAAGAGATCTCCATATATGGGCATATCAGAAAGCCCATATATGTTCATATACTGATGACATCAGGAATATCCATATATGGGCATAAAAGGGACAAGGACTTACAGTTAAGATATCTCCATATATGGGCATAAAGGGACAAGGACTGTTACAGTAGATATAGAGATGTCCATATATGGGCATAAATGAACAAGGACTGACAAACACTGAGATCTCCATATAACCTATGGGAATATAAGGGACGAGGACTGTCAGCTTGTAGACCTATTTTCTAAATATTGTTGTACATTAAAAACTTGAAATGGGTCGTTCTGCATAGTACTTGGGATTTGTTGATGTAAATGTTCACATAGAGTGTAATAATTGGTAAAACAAACTTTTGGCCTATTTGTGGAGATAAGCGACCAACGGTCGCTTATCTCCCGATTAGGGAGTCTTACTGGTTAAACTAAACTAGTTCAAACTGAAATGGAGCAGACATGCTTTCACTCCTGTCGTGGAGTTATTGGATTTTGTTCTGCAAAATAAATGCTTTTTGGCACTGCATCATTACGTTTTTGTTATTGCGACCGTCAGGGAGCAGTTTACTATGAAAACCTCCACCGGCCGTCCGTCTGACCGTCACAGGTCACACGTCACACCTTTGCCCTGCTCATATCTCTGCATCAGTATGACATCACACCACATGTGTACACAAACCTTTGTGTACGTTGCTGTGGCAACAGTCTGTTGTTGCTGGTCTGTTAGTGTACGTTAGCAACCACCTTAGCAACCATGGTTTTACCCTAGCAACCAACTGTTTACCCTAGCAACCAACTGTTTACCATAGCAACCATGTTTTTTTTACCCTAGCAACCAACTGTTTACCATAGCAACCAGATACGCAGAGCAGGGATCTCCATATATGGGCATAAACAGGTGACATCACACTGATGTCAGATACTCAGAGCAGGGATTTCTCCATAATATATGGGCATAAAAGGGATTCTGTTAGGGATCTCCATATATGGGCATAAAAGGGATTCTGTTAGGGATCTCCATATATGGGCATACAAGGGATTCTGTTAGGGATCTCCATATATGGGCATAAAAGGGATTCTGTTAGGGATCTCCATATATGGGCATAAAAGGGATTCTGTTAGGGATCTCCATATATGGGCATAAAAGGGATTCTGTTAGGGATCTCCATATATGGGCATAAAAGGGATTCTGTTAGCTGTTAGTGATCTCCATATATGGGCATAAAAGGGATGCTGTTAGGGATCTCCATATATGGGCATAAAAGGGATTCTGTTAGGGATCTCCATATATGGGCATGAAAGGGATTCTGTTAGGGATCTCCATATATGGGCATAAAAGGGATGGTATCCCAGATGATGCCCTGTTAGGAGATCCACACTAACAGAATCCATATATGGTCCTACCGACAGCTGCTATAAGCCAACCCTGGCGATAAGGTCTGAGTCGAAGAAATGCTTCTTTCCTGGCAAGAATTGCCCCTTTATACTGTAGGGCTCGTTTGTGTATTGTATGACATCACGCCACATCATCGGCTGAGGATTGTGTGATGTCATCATATCTCCATATATGGAGACATAAGTTGCTCATGCCCAAATATGGGCTGGTGAGGTCAGATTTAGTGTGATGCGTAGGTTATCTCCATATATGGAGATTCAACTTCAATGAGTAACCATGGCAAACTGTCAACTGCCCGTATGTCTTGATAATTGGTAAAACAAACTTTTGGCCTATTTGTGGAGATAAGCGACCAACGGTCGCTTATTGCGACCGTCAGGGAGCAGTTTACTATGAAAACCTCCACCGGCCGTCCGTCCGTCCGTCCGTCCGTCCGTCACACGTCACACCTTTGCCCTGCTCATATCTCCGCATCAGTATGACATCACACCACATGTGTACACAAACCTTTGTGTACGTTGCTGTGGCAACAGTCTGTTGTTGCTGGTCTGTTAGTGTACGTTAGCAACCACCTTAGCAACCATGGTTTTACCCTAGCAACCAACTGTTTACCCTAGCAACCAACTGTTTACCATAGCAACCATGTTTTTTTACCCTAGCAACCAACTGTTTACCATAGCAACCAGATACGCAGAGCAGGGATCTCCATATATGGGCATAAACAGGTGACATCACACTGATGTCAGATACTCAGAGCAGGGATTTCTCCATAATATATGGGCATAAAAGGGATTCTGTTAGGGATCTCCATATATGGGCATAAAAGGGATTCTGTTAGGGATCTCCATATATGGGCATACAAGGGATTCTGTTAGGGATCTCCATATATGGGCATAAAAGGGATTCTGTTAGGGATCTCCATATATGGGCATAAAAGGGATTCTGTTAGGGATCTCCATATATGGGCATAAAAGGGATTCTGTTAGGGATCTCCATATATGGGCATAAAAGGGATTCTGTTAGCTGTTAGTGATCTCCATATATGGGCATAAAAGGGATGCTGTTAGGGATCTCCATATATGGGCATAAAAGGGATTCTGTTAGGGATCTCCATATATGGGCATGAAAGGGATTCTGTTAGGGATCTCCATATATGGGCATAAAAGGGATTGTATCCCAGATGATGCCCTGTTAGGAGATCCACACTAACAGAATCCATATATGGTCCTACCGACAGCTGCTATAAGCCAACCCTGGCGATAAGGTCTGAGTCGAAGAAATGCTTCTTTCCTGGCAAGAATTGCCCCTTTATACTGTAGGGCTCGTTTGTGTATTGTATGACATCACGCCACATCATCGGCTGAGGACTGTGTGATGTCATCATATCTCCATATATGGAGACATAAGTTGCTCATGCCCAAATATGGGCTGGTGAGGTCAGACTTAGTGTGATGTGTAGGTTATATCCATATATGGAGATTCAACTTCAATGAGTAACCATGGCAAACTGTCAACTGCCCGTATGTCTTGATAATTGGTAAAACAAATTTGTGGGATCTCCCGATTAGGGAGTCTTACTGGTCTCCCGATTAGGGAGTCCTACTGGTTGCGACCGTCAGGGAGCAGTTTACTATGAAAACCTCCACCGGCCGTCCGTCCGTCCGTCCGTCACACCTTTGTGACCATCAACAAACGTCACACCTTTGTTGATGTTTAAATCGAAGAGTCTTGGTCAAATACTTCTGTTGGTTTCTGCACTGATCATTTATACAATTCAGCTGTGTTTGCTCGTGTCATCATGATGAGGTCATAAATCAGCCATGCCCAAATATAGATTTTACGGGTTTACATGCTTACTCAGTTATTCGTTATGTGAAAGTCCTATGACGTCTATGATATCTGACATCATCATACATACATTCCCTTTTATGCCCATAAATGGAGATCCCCTCTGTAGAACCAGCCACTGACATCACTGTAATGTCAGGGGAACCAAATCCCTTTTATGCCCATATATGGAGATCCCTGTGATGCCAGGGGAACCAAATCCCTTTTATGGAGATATGGAGATCCCCGTGTTGCCAGGGTAACCAAATCCATTTTGTGCCCATATATGGAGATCCCTGTGATGCCAGGGGAACCAAATCCCTTTTACGCCCATATATGGAGATCCCTTATGTCATCAATATTAAGCCCATATCTGTGAATATCTTTGGGTACCAGATGTCTCCATATATGGTTAAATGGTCCGATATACATCACTGGCCAGAAGACCAAGAAATGGTGCAACCTCGCCCTTTGCTTTTCTCCCTATAGGCATCTTACTGGTAGGTAGTTTAATGAGGAATGCAGTATGGTGGTAGGTAGGTAGTTATGGCCTTTGATGTAAGATTTTCACTTTCTAGGATAACTATATTTGCTATTCCCAGATGATGCCCTTTTAGGGTACCCCTCATGCCCATATATGGAGATCCCCAGGCTTTACTAATTAACATAAGTTTTATGCCCATATATGGAGATCATTGTCCCAATGTCATCAGATATATGGGCATAAATGGACACAGGCAAACTAGATGGGCTGTATGGATATCCAGATGTGTGATGTAAGTGTTTTATTCCAAATGTGGCACCCCACAGACATATTTCCAGAAACAAAATCCCTTTCATGCCCATATATGGAGATTTCTGATGTCATCAATCCCAGGCCCTGTAAAAAACATGGTTGCTATGGTATGAGCAACTTATGTCTCCATATATGGAGATTCAACTTCAATGAGTAACCATGGCAAACTGTCAACTGCCCGTATGTCTTGATAATTGGTAAAACAAACTTTTGGCCTATTTGTCGCTTATCTCCCGATTAGGGAGTCTTACTGGTATGGAAACCTGCAGATCATGTCTGTCTGTCCGTCCGTCCGTCCGTCCGTCCGTCCGTCCGTCCGTCCGTCACGTCTCATGTCACACTCCATATATGGCTGTGTCAGTCTCATGTGGTCTATGACATCATATGTCTATGATGTCAAATGGCAGTCATCTTCATTTTTGGGATTATTAAATCAGGCCATCCAATCAGTCCATCTGGGCAAGAAGCAAACTGAACTAAAGTATATTTCTGTACTGTCTGTTTGTGACAGCTTTTGCACAGCGAATTATTTGCCCATCACTGAGTGTATTTCTGTGTACGTCCTGTAATGTGTATTCGGGCGTGTACATTACTTGTCTATGTGCATGTTACAGACAATAGTAAGCAAAAATGAAAGAATAACAACTTCACCCACAGTAATTTCTGTTGTAGGCTACTTAACTTTAATGGTTACATACTACAGTATCTCTTTAAGTCCTTATAGACAATGATACTAATCTATCCTACATAGGACGCTCATTAGTGAATGGAGTGCCGTTGTGTGGACTGAGCCGTGTGTTGTGTTTAATCAGGCTCCCAGGGAATGAAGGGGGCCGTTGAGTGTTTAACGAGTCAGTTTACCGTCCATATGCTCAGTGGCCTCCTGGCCTCCATTTGTGCCAGCGTCACGCTGGCCGCGCTCTGCAAATAAAGAAGGCCAACAGTCTACAGGTACCTACCGGGCTTCCTAATGTCCACCTGCCTTCCTGCGTCTCTTATCCACATGAACCCTGGCGTCCTTATTCTGTGGAGAACATTCTGCGTAAATAGCAGATCTATAAGTTCACAACATGACGTGTTGAGAGGCTATTGTTTAGGAGATTTGGTGTAGACAAAAAGGGGGGCCTACTATATATAGCCTACAACAGGGCTACTCAACTTGAGATGGCTCAGGGGCCACTCAGCAAAATACCAAAAGTCCAAAGGGCCGCAAGCTCAAAATGATGGTACTATTTTGGACGTTTACATTGATTTTGTACAGTACACATTTCCATAAGCCAGGCCAAACCTCATTGAACCAAAAGATTGTCATGGATGGAATGATGAAATTGATGACATTTGAATTTCTTTTTATCAAATTAGGCTTTATTCACAAAATGTGAAGTGAAAATGAACAGTTCTGGTTCAACCTTTTTGTAACCTCCCCTGTGTCTGGGTATGCAAGGCTAGTGAACTTTGGCAATGTAAAGGTATGTTTTCTCATGCCACTAACACTCCTTTTCATTAATAGGACAGATTTAAAATAAATAAACGTTTATACTTATTATTCAATCACTCAAACCCCAGCATCCCTATTCTTGGGGGACATTCACCAAGAATAGCCGATCTACAAGCTCACCACAAGATGCATTGTGAGCTTGTAGATCGGCTATTTTTGGTGAAGAGAGTTATTGTATGGAAAAATAACTCAAGTACAGTTCAACTCCCCCTCAGATGCACTGTACTTGTAAAACAGTTTGATGCTTTGAGCTTTGTAAAACACAACAGCTCGTTGGAGGAGATTTGTGTTAATAAGCATAGTTCCTTGGTTGCAGCGCGATCTGTTGGAATGCTTGCACTGTCGGTGCCATAGAGTTATAGTCGGAGCTGACTGGCGGAGTCGCGGAGGGAGAGACAAGCAGCGGAGACAAGGGCTAGGTCTTCATTAGCCTGAAACATGACGATCGCGGGATTCGTGGCCGTTCATATCGCACGACCGTCATGCGTCTCCGCTCCAGTGAGCCCGACTGTGGTTGTCTGCTGCAAAATCTCCGCATATTTGTCTGTCTGACTGTCTCGTTGTACTGTAGCTCTAGTGTAGCCGCCTGCATCTCTGCACTGCTACTGCATTCGCTTCCTGACTCTTATCCCTAACTACGGAGTGCACCGAGGGTCAAACATCACCGCGTTTTGCGTTTCGCGTTAACTTTGACAGGCTTAGAAAAATCATATTTTTTTTGGCATGATCATGACGGGCCGCACAGACATGCGGAAAGGGCCGCATGCGGCCCGCGGGCCGCGGGTTGAGTAGCACTGGCCTACAATATACCCCGGGGGACTCTGGGCAGCGAGTATAGGCCTATACGTATACGGTTTAAGTGGTTATGTCACATGTTTCTATATCTGTCTGTATTACCCACCTGCCTACCTCCTTGCCTCTGATATTATCTGCATACCGAGCTGTTCACCGATCTGTCTGTCTGTCTGTCTGTCTGTCTGTCTGTCTGTCTGTCTGTCTGTCTGTCTGTCTGCTTCAATGCCTGTGTGAGTCCTGTCTAGACAGCATGTCTGTCTGTTTCTATCTTTAGGGAAAACTGATTGTTTGCTGCTCTGCAGTCTGCAGACAGTCCTGGCTGTCCGCCTGGTTCTGTTTCTGATTCTGATATTGACTATGATAGTGATTTTGACTCTCAGAGGAGGGTATAGATATGCTGCTGTAGATAAAGGTCTGCCTGTCTACCACCCTCTATCATTTCCTGCATCTCCTTCCATGTCTTTATCTTTCTCTGTCACGCTGTAATAGCTCTCTCGCTCTCTCTAATTACTCTCACTTTATTTTTGTGCTACGTGCTTTTGGACACCTGTAATTGGCAATAAAAAAGATAAACCATTCTCTTTGGTCCGCTGGGGGTCATCAAATTGAAAAAGCACAACGTCTGTAATTGTGAAATATTCCTCCTGCAGGAGTCGGAGTCCCTGGCAGACTGGCCAGATAACAGGCTCTGGTATAGGGATGCTCCCTCATTTAAAACAAACACTGCCGGGAGAGTCCCTGGATCATATATCACCACACACAAACACAAATGCACACACACACACACACACACACACACACACACACACACACACACACACACACACACACACACACACACACACACACACACACACACACACACACACACACACACACACACACACACACACACACACACACACACACACACACACACATTACTCTACTGTTTCTTCATCCTCTACCTGTCTCTTTCTCTCACATGCTCAGTCTTTCAGACTATTGCGCTTGCTTACACACACACACACACACACACACACACACAAACAAACACAATGTATTACTAGTAAGACGCCTTAGGGACAATTTTGTGATGTATATCGGACCAGTTACCCATATGAGACCCCTGGTACCCATATTTGGAGATCCATGTACTGTACTGTACTGTATATGGAGATATGCTGTGAGAGCCCAAACATGCTTACTCAGCTGTTCGTTGTGTGAAGGTCCTATGATGTCTATGACATCTGACATCATACCCTTTTATGCCCATACATGGATATCCCTGTCTGTAGAACCAGTCACACAGACATGGGCTGTCTAGGCCATCTGTCTTGGCCATATATGGATTCTGTTAGTGTGGTATGTGGCCGATGTGCCCTCCATATATGGGCATTCCCATATGAAGTCCTGTTAGATATGGGCTTAATATTCATGACATCAGGGAACTCCATATATGGGCATAAAAGGGACTCTGTTATATCACCTACGGTTGCAATTATTATTATTAATCTTTAGGATGTGAATATGATGTATTAGAAAAAAACATGTTCCATGAACCCCATAAATTAAGAAAAAGGAGACGTGATTGACCCACAATTATCAATGATATGACAGAATAAAATCTGTAATGATCACATGTACATACGCAGTATTATATCAATCCGTGAACAATTGTTATCCTTCACAATATACATACTATACTCAAAACGGGTGATGCTAATGAAGATATTAAGTCTCAGATAATCTGTAGATAATCTTTCTCAAAACACCTCAGTGAATAAAAAGATGTGAAAGAGAGAACAGAAAAGACAAGCCGCCACCACCACCAATACCTGCCAAACATGCCTGTCATCACCAAAACAACTGTTACAGTAATAAATAAAATCAAGAATGTTCCTTTCCACTCATTTATTAAAAGTTGGTTTAGCTGTCGTTTCAATGTTTCTTTCCACTCATTTATTAAAAGTTGGTTTAGCTGTCGTTTCAATGTTTCTTTCCACTCATTTATTAAAAGTTGGTTTAGCTGTCGTTTCAATGTTTCTTTCAACTCGTTTATTAAACGTTGGTTTAGCTGTCATTTCTTTCTTTCTTACTTTCACACTTATCAAGCATGGTGTTCTGTTAAAAGTAAGAAGCCTAATATAACACAGAGCTTCTGAACAACCACCTTCAGTAGCACAGTATAGGCCTCACTAAAGCTGCATGACAATGTTTAGAGAGCCTCAGTGAGACAGGTTAGGTATGTTTGTGTGTATTTCCCAGTGAGAAAAGTACTAATACCACAATATCCATTACAATTAAAAGGGCTGTATTCACAATTTGTCTTGAGTAAAACTCAAGTACAAAAAGGATTGTCATCAAAATATACTTACAGTACCAAAGTAGAAGTACTCAAGGTTTTGTCAAACTTTTTCAGAAATAGTTGATCTACAAGCGTAGTGACTAGTGAGGTTTGTAAATCAGCTATTTTCATTTTTGATTAGCCAAAGCATAAAATAGGATTTAAGTGGTGTTTTGGAAAATTAAATTAAATCTGTAAAGAATTGCCTAACTAAAGCCGTCAAGTAATTATAGAGTAGTAGAGAGTAGTGGAGTTAAACTCTGAACTCTGAAGTATCAGATTTTTTTAATAAATCACTTAAGTTCAGTACTTTGCGCCTCTGGTATCTTGTGTTTCCTACAGTATGTGTCTTCTTTGACAGTTTGAAACTAGAGCTGTTGCCAAGCTAGCACTTAAGTTCAGGTTAGGTTCACTTCATCAGTGTCTCCCATATTGATGCTGCTTATTGATTTGCCTTTTGGACACATTCGCAATTTTGTGTACAATAATTTGTGTGGGCAATGCAGCAATACAAAATACAGAAACTTAACTTGAAATAACTTACTGAAAAATGACTGTCTGCCTCAGTCTCATCTTTAAATGTAATTCCTTAGTTAAAGCGAACAAGGCAGGGTCTGGTGGCTTGAGGGTGAAATGATTCAAAGCCTGCTGTTTCCAATTTGTTCTTATACCATACTTTTACAGCACTGCAACCCTCACAATACTTAAAGACCATATGACATTAAAGTCAATGTTTGCTTTTATTTAATCTTAGTCTTGTGCTTCACTTGGCCATATGCAGCATCTGTCCACAGAAGATTGTGGGTAAGACTTTATATCAAGGTTGTGTATGTGTGTAATGTGTTATAACCACATTTACAAGGCACTTATAACCTAAAGCATTATAACACTCATTATGCAAGTAACTACCAGGTAACACTTTACTTAAAGATCAGGTCTATAATGCATAATAATCACATGTATAATGCATTATAATGCATCATAACACATTATAATGCACTTAAAATGCTTCATAACACTCGTTACCAGTAACACTCCCTAATCGGGAGATAAGCGACCGTAGGTCACTTATCTCCACAAAGAGGGCAAAAATGTGTTTTGCCAAAATCTTCCTGATCCATGTTGATGACATGAGTGTAGACATACTGTGTAGTGATTTTCGTGATTTTAGGGCAAAATCTGTAGGAGCAGTGTCCAAAAATGTGTTTTTAAAAATCGGCCTGGAGGTGGCGCTATATGGGAGAGATTCATGTTGATGGGATGAGTGTAGACATACTGTATACCGATTTGCGTGATTTTAGGGCAAAAAATGTAGGAGCAGTGTCCAAAAAGGGGTGGGGTCTCCGTGCCGGCAAGGCGGACGAATAGGTACCGGCCCCGGCTGTCCCGGTCGCTCCTAGCCGGAGTTACGGCATTTTATGTGAGCTGCAGTGTAGGGGGTCCTCCACTGGGGGCGCCACCACTTTTGCATCCGTTCTGGAGCACCAGGAGTGGGTGGTCCCCGGGAATTCCCCGTGAGCAGCCCCGTTGGGGTGGTCATTTGGTCAGTTTAGCACATTTGGTCATTTTTTACATCTGGGGGTCCCCCAGGGACCTGGGGGTCCCTGGAGCTCCGGGGGTCCTTGGAGGTTGTAGTTTGGCAGGTAAGGAACGTGTGTGCAAAATTTGGCATGGATCGGGGCAACGGTAGCGGAGATATGAGCAGGGCAAGAGTGTGACGTGTGAGTTGTGACAGACAGACTGACGGACTGACTTACACTTTGTGCAGGGTTTGATAGTAAATGCGACCTACGGTCGCAATAAATGGTTATATTTATGCACCAGTAAGACTCCCTAATCGGGAGATAAGCGACCGTAGGTCACTTATCTCCACAAATAGGGCAAAAATGTGTTTTGCCAAAATCTTCCTGATCCATGTTGATGACATGAGTGTAGACATACTGTGTAGTGATTTTCGTGATTTTAGGGCAAAATCTGTAGGAGCAGTGTCCAAAAATGTGTTTTTAAAAATCGGCCTGGAGGTGGCGCTATATGGGAGAGATTCATGTTGATGGGATGAGTGTAGACATACTGTGTACCGATTTGCGTGATTTTAGGGCAAAAATTGTAGGAGCAGTGTCCAAAAATGTGTTTTGCAAGAATCGGCCACATGGTGGCGCTAGAAGAGGGCCATGTGAGAAATGAGGGGTGGGGTCTCCGCGCCGGCAAGGCGGACGAATAGGTACCGGCCCCGGCTGTCCCGGTCGCTCCTAGCCGGAGTTACGGCATTTTATGTGAGCTGCAGTGTAGGGGGTCCTCCACTGGGGGCGCCACCACTTTTGCATCCGTTCTGGAGCACCAGGAGTGGGTGGTCCCCGGGAATTCCCCGTGAGCAGCCCCGTTGGGGTGGTCATTTGGTCAGTTTAGCACATTTGGTCATTTTTTACATCTGGGGGTCCCCCAGGGACCTGGGGGTCCCTGGAGCTCCGGGGGTCCTTGGAGGTTGTAGTTTGGCAGGTAAGGAACGTGTGTGCAAAATTTGGCATGGATCGGGGCAACGGTTGCGGAGATATGAGCAGGGCAAGAGTGTGACGTGTGAGGTGTGACAGACAGACTGACGGACTCACTCACAGTTTGTGCAGGTTTTGATAGTAAGTGCGACCTACGGTCGCAACAAGTGTTATAACTGATAAATCACTATAGTACCAGTAAGGCTCCCTAATCGGGAGATAAGCGACCGTAGGTCACTTATCTCCACAAATAGGGCAAAAATGGAGCAGGCTTTGGTGTGCCTTGAATAAAACGTTTGTTTGCCTGAGGAAGACCTTGTTCTGTGATGAATACATTGTACCGAGTCTACCAGAAGAAAAATACAATGAACACCTTTAGTTTTTGTGTCCACTGATGCTTTATCCCTTTATCTTTAAATAATTCAAAACATGGTACTTTCTTAGACTGTAAACTGAGTGCAAGGAAATCATAGAACTAAGGAACAAGAACATTGGTAAGTTGTCAAGATGGAAACATGTAATGCTGAAAATGTTTAAGCTTTACTCCTCTTCTAGACGGCTTAACCCTTGCCCGCTATGTGCCACAATGTAAACCTGTTTTTATTAAATTACTCTTTTCAAAGTTTTACTATGTAACCCTCTTTTTGTATTTTTCTTCCTCCTTTGTGTACTTTTATGTTAATGGTTTGACGTTTTAATTTTGTTTTATCTGTCCCTGTGCACATGTACTCTTTTCTGTTTTTGTTTTGTTCCGTCACTGATTGATTCACCCACTGGTGAGAGCAGATGTTTTTGTTTCTGTTTTCTGTTTAAAGGAATTACCAGCACACATTTTATTTGGTTCTTGTTTTAATGTTGTACGGGCCCCAGGAAGACAAGCTGGCATTTACGTGCCAACGGGGATCCTAATGAATAAACAATTAAACTAAAAGGTAATTAAATTACCTTTTAAATCAGTTCAGCATGTAGTAAAACCGAAGACCCAACCCTAAACCTATATATTAATTGGCTGGATAAAAGCCATAGATGGCCACCTTCAGCCTTCATACTGCCTTCAGTGACAGGCAACACTTGACCATTTGAATGCAGTATATGTGATAGGGATGAAAGGAAGGTGTTGTTATTTTTCATTTTTTGTATTATTTCTTTAACTACAATGATGTTTTCTTTTTGTTTCTTTTATTTAAACACATTGTATTTTCGTTATGGTATTTATGTTGTAATAATATTCCTTTCCCCCTAACCATGTTCTCTTTTTCTGAATGGACTGCGGGACTTTAAGTGAATGAAGGTTCTGGATAGGATAACTAGCGGCCATGTCGCAGCCTATGCAGGGTGGGTTGACGTCACGGCTGGCCAATTGGGTGGCAGCTGGGCGGGACGCAGGACTATGAAATGGGACACTGTGGCTCAGTCGAGCTGAGCAGGGGAGCAGAGGAGACGTGTTGAGAAGAGCAGAGACACTGGGGTTCTAAAGAACCATGTGCGCAGAGCAGAGACTCATGTGATTGAGTAGAGTAGCTATGCTATACTGATTGAGAAACATTGTGTGAACCTTATAGTTTACAGCAACGGAGAGAGACTGGCGAGCCGGTGAGAGAGGCGAACCGGTGCCTGGCCCGCTGTGAGAAGGAGACGGCTACCTGACCCGCCGGTGAGAGAGACGGTCCTGTGTGTGTCGCACGTCCACACCACTCACCGGGAAGCAGACGCTTCCCTGGTGTGTAAGTACCTTTCCATAGCGACACATGAAGTTAAGCACCGTACTCTTAGGACGACCAAGTCTGCACCTATGAACATATGAGCTGCCGGCCTCCCCTTGTGTGTTTCAGAACCTGACGTAGGCTGTATGCTGTTGAATACTGCTGAGCTGTGTGGCTACTGGGCTCCCTGCTGCCCACCCCCTGGCTATCAATCGTTGAATAACGAGACTAGTAGAGTGTGACTGCACTGGCACTTCACTAGACGATCACAGATAACATTTTAATAACATTTTAACTATTAATAAATGATTTGTACTGTTTTTAGTTAGTGGCGCCTTTTAGGAATTTAGGTTTTTCTTTTGCTTTTATTGTTTCTGGGCATTTAGAGACCCCGCTGTATAGGCCAATAAACTTTGTACTTTTGTACCCCCCTGAAACAAACGTTTGGTGTCAGTCTCTCAAGGGTGTTCGTACCCACTTATTGCTCTCCCAGCCTGGTATTATTTACGAACCTGTGTCTAGCCTAGTGGTGTTAAACCTTTAATGGTTTGTTGGTTAAAGTCCAACTGGCGTTGTCCGGCAACAAAGGTCCCCCTTTTCCATTTGGGTTTATATAAGAACTAGACCAGGTCAACCTGGTTGTGCCAGACCCCCTGTCTGTCATCATCATTTATGACATCATACCTTTTGTAGGCATGTCATCATCATGTCATCATCATATATACCCTTTATATAGAAAACCCGGACCGACATTTGCTTATGTAGGCCTACCCATTTCATGGGTCTGGCAATAACTAGACCAGGTCAACCTGGTTGTGCCAGACCCCCTGTCTGTCATCATCATTTATGACATCATGCCTTTTGTAGGCATGTCATCATCATGTCATCATCATATATACCCTTTATATAGAAAACCCGGACAGACAGACCGACATTTGCTTATGTAGGCCTACCCATTTCATGGGTCTGGCAATCATACAACAGTAATATATATATATTCCTTTAATGGTAAATGGTTAATAGTATTGAATTATTGTAATACAGCTATTTTTGAACGTAACAGTAAGACTGGCCCATCTTACATATTCTTAAGCCCCTATCAGAGTTGTACCGCGGTGAAGAGCTATCCACCGCGGTGTAGTCTTTTTGAGTCATAAAACTACAACGTTACGTCATTCCTCGCAGTGAAGAGCTTTCCACCGCGAGTCCCAACACATCTCTCTGTTTTTACTATCAGACAGATAGGCGCTTCACCCCGTTCACTGATTGGTCGACCTGGACCAGTCAGTCACAGTGAACTTCACCGTGACTGACTATGATGGCCTACACTTATTTTCTGACTTGAGGGAAAGCTTTACACCTAAAATTTGCGGTGGATAGCTCTTCACCTTGAACTCTGATAGAGGCTTTACTGTAGATTACCAGGGTCCTCCAGGGCTGTATACTAGGTCCTCTCCCTTGTTTCCCTCTACACCAAATCTCTTTATAAAAAAAAAAAGAAAAGAAAAAATAATCTACAATCAGATCATCATCTGGGTTTTTTGTTGTTCTTGTTTTTGTTTAGTTTTTCTTTTGTAAGCGGCCAATATTCTAAACTAATCAGGTGTGTATCTGTCCAGATTAAGTGGCAGGCCGTGGCCTTCATTTTCAAAACATCACATTTCTACTGCTTAAACCACTTAAGCCCTATTTCATATACTGTAAAGCTCTTTAAAGAATTTTAAGAAATTTAGAAGAAAATGCAAAAAATATCTGAAAAAAGATCTGTATAGCTTATGCCTATACCTGGCTGGCATACACTGCAGTCCACAGTAAAATCTCAGTGTTAATTTAACTCTAAGTGTACAAATGGAACAAAAATGAACCATTACATTGTACACTGTCACACCTACAAATGGATAAATGAACACTGAGATTTTATTGTGTACATACAGTACATACATTCACTCTTTATAGACTACAGTTCAGTGTGTCTTTGCCAGTCTGGTTTTAGTACATTATCAGTGACAGGGTTAGGCCACCCATTCAGAGTAGAGTGCATCGCCTTATTCAAATCGAGACTGAATCACTCTGTGAGCATTGCAATTCCCCTTGCCAAAATTTGCATCTCATCAATGAACAAAACTCTGAAAACTGGGTTACATTCTTGCACTTTTGGCTGAATAGGTAATCGGTATAATGCATCTGCATTTCCATAATGTTTTGTACTGGATATGGTACTGTGGCTGGCTGCCAGGTGGTCTGTACTAGGTACTATCTTTGGCCTTTTTCTTTTATTTTTAAAATATATATTTTTGGGGCTTTTTCTGCCTTTATTGATATAGGAAACGGGGAGAGAGATGGCGAGATGGGGGGGTGATACGCAGCAAGGGTCGTCAGGATCAGGACTCGAACCTGCGACGCTGCAAGGGCTGGATTACCAGCCTAGGTACCTGGACCACTACCCTGTGGCCCAGGCCCTTTGGCCTTTTTCTACGGGATTACCAGCCTAGGTGCCTTGACCACTACCCTGTGGCCCAGGCCCTTTGGCCTTTTTCTACGGGGTTACCAGCCTAGGTGCCTTGACCACTACCCTGTGGTTGCCTGGCGTTGCCAGCCTCTATCACACACTTCGTTTTGGGAAGAGAGTCTGGGATTTCAGGAAGAGTTTCTGGGGTTTGCTCCAAACCACGTGCCCCAAGCCTACATAAACCACGTGCCCCAAGCATACAACCCTGATTGACCAACCCTAAAAGCTGTTTGAGGAAATAGAATCTCAATGGATCGGGGCCAGACCGTACTACAACACCACTACCGCTAGGGGGTGTTGTTGTGTTCGGTCTGATTTTAACCAGGCAAACCCTGTGGCCCAGGCCCTTTGTCCTTCCTGTGGCCCAGGCCCTTTGTCCTTTTTCTACGGGGGTTACCACAACTTACCAGCCTAGGTGCCTTGACCACTACCGTGTGGCCCAGGCCCATAAGCAATGGACTTTCAAGCCCTTCGAATGCCAATCATAATGTGTTGCCTAGATGCAATCTGTGCCGTTGTCTGCTTCTAAAGCTGGCATTTCTGTCCAGAAGAAACTATGTTCAATACTGCAGACAGGTGAGTAAGAGAGGGCCTGAAGAAATACAAAACAAACAGACTTCCATACACTATATTTTCTTGTTTGTTTTTTCATCAGCCCTAGCCTTTCATATCTGCACGTTTGCGTGCATCCACATGTAACGTTAGTTTGTTACTGTACCTTCCCACTCACAAATAAACGAACAAGAGCTACTTTACTCAACAACTCAAACTCGTGTAGGAAAAAGTAGGATTCAATCATTTCTCCACCCACCAAAGGCAACTTTGGCAGCCACAGCCATAAAGAGATAACAATCTCATCCAGTAGCCTGGCTCAAGAGAAATGACTACTTGGGTTGTGCAAGAACACACACATAAAGAAGTTTGTGCTCTCTGCAGCAGCAGTAACTAACTCTGCAATGGCATCCTACTGGCACCAGAGCACACCTCCGAGCCAGCACAGGTGTTGAAAGTTCCTTAATGAGGATACCTCTGCAGGAAGCAGCAGTGAGCTAAGGTTAGGGTACTAGCCAACGTCTGCAACTAGTGTGTGTGTGTGTGCGTGCGTGTGTGCGTGCGTGCGTGCGCGTGTGCGTGTGCGCGCGTGCGTGCGTGTGAGAAAGAGAGAGAGCATGAAGGGAATGCTTATGCAAATGTGTGTATAGTGGGTTTATTATGTGTATATGGGTTGGTATACATTTGTGGTAGGTTTGAACGTAATTTTGTCTGTTGGTGTGTATTTGAATAAAGCTGTGTGTGTGTGTGTGTGTGTGTGCGTGCGCGTGCGTGCGTGTGCGCTTGTCTGTCTCGCATCCATTCCTGGAGAGAGCAGGTCCTCTACAGTTGACTGATTGATTGACCAACTGTTGGCGAGAGATTGGTGGCAAGATGCAGCTTCAGAGTAGCAGGGAGAGCGTACAGAGCCTTGCAGCAGTCCAGTTCAGAGACACGGATATCCAGTTGCACACATTCTCCCTCCTCTGTTAGAGAATCAGTGTGCAAGGCGAATGCCCGGCTGGATGAGCTTGGCTTGGAGCAGAGCTATTGTTGAAAGGACAGTTGAAGTCCACAAACAGGATTCTGGGGGAGTCCAGGAACTATTGGATGAAATGGGTTGCCTTTTGCCAATGTTTATGTAGCTATTGTACTGTACTCCGCACAGGTGATTAGCGTAAGCAGTTTTACAAGAACCCTGTTAGTCAGCATTACCTGCGTCCGTCACGACGAGGATATACTGTATGGTTGAATGTTGTGATGCATATCAACAGTAACCTTTATAAATATCCAAATATTGTTTTACTTTTTAGAACTTTATTTAGTCGTTAACAGACATGTTCTCCATCGCATCCTGCAGGCCATGGTCTCCTCCCTGCTTCTTCATTCCTCCATCATGCAGTTTCTTAGCCTTCTGTTTAATGGGGCTGGTCTTCACAAAATTAATCATCTCCGTCATACCGGGGGGCATGAAGTCCCTAAGCTTCTCTGGAACGACAATGCCATCTTCTGTCTGGTAATTCTCTAGGATGGCACACATCACACGTGTGGTGGCGCACATGGTCGCGTTCAGCATGTGAACAAACTTCACCTTGTCCACCTTGGTCTGTCCATAGCGAATGCAGAGGTGTCTGGCCTGGTAGTCGGTGCAGTTGGAGCAGGACACCAGCTCCCTGAAAGCTTTGGATCCTGGGAACCAAGCCTCAAGGTCAAGCTTCTTACTGGCTGCAAGATTTAGGGCCCCAGAGACAATGTTAACGATGCGATAAGGGATTCCTAATGACTGGTAGAACTCCTCTGCCGTTGCAATCATCTCATCAAACATCTCCCACGATTTGTTGTCATACGGAGAGGCAAACACAAACTGCTCAATCTTTTGGAACTGGTGCACCCTGAACATGCCACGGGTGTCTCTGCCATGGGAGCCCGCTTCCTTTCTGAAGCAGGTAGAGAGTCCTGCATAGCGAATGGGAAGGTCCTCAGGCTTGAGCCCTTCGTCCCTCCGGAAGGCAGCGATGGGCTGCTCCGAGGTGGCAATGAGGTACTTCTCATCCGCGTCGTTGTCTTCTGACTTCTTCTCGCTGCTCTTTCCAATCACCTTGTAAAGCTCCTCGTCGAACTGGCTCAGCTGGGCCACCTCCTGCATGATCTCCTTCCTCATGAAAAGGGGAGGGTAGAGCACGGTGTAGTTCTTACCGTGAAGGATCCTGAGGGCGTAGTTGATCAGAGCCTGCTCGAGGAAAACCAGGGGACCTTTCAGGAAGAAGCCTCTGCTGCCGGCCACAACAGCTCCCTTTTCTCCATCAAAGCCGTCAATCATGACCACCAGGTCCACGTGCGAGTACTTCTTCTGCACGCTACAGTCTCCCACGATGCGCTCCACCACATTGCCTGCATCCTCGTCGTTGCTGATGGGTACAGAAGGGTGCAAGAGGTTACCGATCTCTCTCTGATACTCAAAGCGCTCTGCCTCCAGCCTTTTCCTCTCGCTGTTGTTTCTCTGCTGCGCCTCGTCCACCAGCCCCAACACTCGCTTGATCTGGGTGACTGTCAGCGCTGATAGTGTCTCAGCTGTCACAGCCTCTAGATTCTGTGCTTCTTTAGGTAAGGAATCATCCTCTCCAACAACTCCAACATCCGACTCTGTTTTCTTCCTCTTCTCTCCAATGCACTTGCTGCAGAGATTCTTGACCTTGTTGAGGTAGTCTGCAGTGAAACGACATTTTCTCCATTTTGTATCGGCGTCGACAATTTTGTCCACTAGAGTAACATCTTTAAACCTCTTTGTCTGATTCTTACGAATGACCTTTGGATCGTTGCCCTTGTCGGTCCGAAACAGGTCCAAGTCTAGCACCATGGTTTCTCTCTTGGCTGTCGACTGTCTTTTGTTTAAACTGAATGCTGTGAGGTCTGGGGGCAGTTGTATACTATAGGTCATTTGGTGATGTAACGTGACATCACCAGCCATTGTAATTCCAAGGCTCAACACTAGACCAGTGGGTGGTGTCTTGTCTCTGGTAGGCACACAGATATGAGCATATATGGACTGGACATGCCTGACATTAGTGCATATTGGCATACTAGTAAGACGCCTCAGGGCGACATAAAGGGCGAGGTCAACTCTTGGCCATTTGGCCAGTGATATATATCGGACCAGTTAGCCATATATGGAGACCCCTGCATGATAGTCAACAATGTTATGTCAAAACATGACCATATATAAGCATTACCAAATATGGTCATTCCCATATATGTCCTTAATATTGATGACATTGGGATAGGGATCCCCATATATGGGTATAAAAGGTATGTTAATTAGTAAAGCCAAGCAGGGCAAGTTAGGGCCTGGTTTTGATGCCTGGGGATCTCCATATATGGGCATAAGGGGGTACCCTAACAGGGCATCATCTGGGAATGCCCTACTGTATATGGACATTTTATTTATTTTATCATTTATTAATATATATCCATATTCATATATGGACTTAATATTAACATTTTCGGGGAAGGTAGGGTGTAAATCAGAGTAAAGCAGGCTTTTGGGCCAGTTAGGGCCTGGGATTGATTACATCAGAAATCTCCATATATGGGCATAAAAGGCATTTTGTTTCTGGGAATGACCATAGATGGACTTTTTATTTTATTTTATCCTTTGTTAATAATAACTAGTTTTTTGAGAGGTGCTACCGCTCCTACATCTGGCTTTGTCTGTTTGTATGTGCCGCAAATCTAGCCATTGGCCAAGCATCGCGGGAGACGCTTAATGAAATGAAATCATAAAATGTATCAGCCTACAGACATATTTCGGTGTGACCACGTTGTTCTCCTCCATTGTGCAGATGGTTTTCACTGTTTACAATGAAAAGGTTTTTATCCAGTGTGGATACGCTGGTGTCTCTTCAGGTCACTTAACTGACTGAAATTCTTGTCACACTCTTTACAAATGAAAGGTTTTTCTCCAGTGTGGATACGCTGGTGACTCTTCAGGTTACCTAACTGACTGAAACTCTTGTCACACTGTTTACAGTGAAAAGGTTTTTCTCCAGTGTGGATACGCTGGTGGATCTTCAGTACACCTAACTGACTGAAACTCTTGTCACACTCTTTACAGATGAAAGGTTTTTCTCCAGTGTGGATACGCTGGTGAATCTTCAGGTGGCCTTGACAACTGAAACTCTTGTCACACTCTTTACAGTGAAAAGGTTTTTCTCCAGTGTGTATATGCTGGTGACTCTTCAGGTGGCCTTGACAACTGAAACTCTTGTCACACTGTTTACAGTGAAAAGGCTTTTCTCCAGTGTGGATACGCTGGTGAATTTTCAGGACACATAACTGACTGAAACTCTTGTCACACTGTTTACAGTGAAAAGGTTTTTCTCCAGTGTGGATACGCTGGTGACTCTTCAGGTTACCTAACTGACTGAAACTCTTGTCACACTCTTTACAGTGAAAAGGTTTTTCTCCAGTGTGGATACGCTGGTGAATCTTCAGGTGACCTAAATGATTGAAAGTCTTGTCACACTGTTTACAGATATGAGTCAGCAGATGTGTCTTTACTTTTCCTGGTTTAGTTAAAGTCTTGGTAAACTTCTGTTGACTGTTATATATTGGTTCATCTGTATCTCCTTGTTCTTGGCTGGTTACAATTCTGGTGATTTGCTGGAAGGATTCCAATGGGATCTGTCCATTTATGGGAATTTGGCAGTAGAGGTCGTCATTGCTAGATTGAGATCTGTATGAGAATGTACAATCAGAAGAGCAGACAGTCTGGGAAGATTGAGACCACACTCCTTCCTGGAGTGGCGGTTCATCATCAAATCTGCATCTATACATGGACTGTGATAGGGACAGAGCTTTAGGTTCTGTTGGGTAACGGACAATATTTATTTATGCTCTCCTTCTCATAGCACCGAGCAAGAACACTGCAGGCTCATCTTCTGGTCTGTGGAAAGAAGTGGAATTCAAAACTATTTTCAAATCTTATATATGCTGAGCATAGCTCAGGTCTGACCTCACTCACAACACAAATGGTTGCCGCGAATGCCTGACAACACCAATTTGCGCAGGCTGCCGACCCTCTATATTTTTGGCAATAGTGACATCATCAATATGACATCACCACAATGATGGAAGAAATACACATAGATGCCACGCCAAAATTAGACCCAGTTTATTTATTTTTGAGCCGTGCAAACCGCTCCTACGTTTCACTGTGTGTATTTGTACGGATGGACATCCATGCTCATCGTCTTGGTTCATCGTCTTGCTCATCGTCTTGGCTCGCCCTTTAGGGCCAATTAAGACACCATCTGTCTTGGCCATATATGGATTCTGTTAGTGTGGTTCCCCTAACAGGGAATCATCTGGGAATACCCATATATGGACTTTTATTTTATTTTATCCTGTATTAATATATATATCGGACCAGTTACCCATAATGGAGATCCCTGATACCTAGCTCTGGTCCATCGCGTCTCCTCCCGGAGACGCTCTGACAGACCCGTCGGCAAATGGCTAGACCCGAGTATCTCAGCCCCTCCGAGCGCTCAACATCAGTCAAAATAAACAAAACTGTTTCACTACTCACCAAACCAAAGGTAGTTTTGCGCTGTTGAAAGTCTATTCTCCGCGGTGGTGAACCCATCAGCACCCCACCTACTCTGTAAAATACATTATTTTTGTCATGAAATAAAACGCACCCACCTCGAGCCACCTAGCGGCCACCGCAGATACAATGGTTCACAACCCGGAAATAAGCGGCGGTCGAGTTGGATGCACTTTATTTATTTCATGCCAAAAATAGTGTATTTTGCAGAGTGGGTGGGGTGCTGAGGGGTTCACCACCGCGGAGAATAGACTTTCTACAGCGCAAAACTACCTTTGGTTTGGTGAGTAGTGAAACAGTTTTGTTTATTTTGACTGATGTTGAGTGCTCGGAGGGGCTGAGAAACTCGGGTCTAGCCATTTGCCGACGGGTCTGTCAGAGCGTCTCCGGGAGGAGACGCGATGGGCCAGAGCTACCTGATACCCATATATGGAGATATGGGGCATATTGGTTAGACTAGAGTGTGCGGCCTCTTCCTTCTCATTCAGTGTTATCTGCGTGGTCAGCACCTCACTCACTTAGGTGTGCGCTCCTCCCTATGTGCTTTCTTCATATTGGTTAGACTGACATATATACAGGTATATATTGGCATTCAGATATGGGAGTCATCCTGGTGATGTCAGAATGAGTCAGCCATTTTTAGCCTTTATTAATACTAGAGGTTTACGCCCGCTCCTCATTTAAAAGATTCTCTGTATTGGCGATATGAGCTTCTAGTTCGTCTATGTTATGTTCTGTTTCGTGTTTGATGGTGCGAGACCTTTGACGTATACTGTTTTTTGTATGGGACTCAGGCAGTCCAACATTTCCATTCAAGAATCCATGTCTTTCAACGTACTCCTTTAATTCAAGAAGTATACTTGATTATCAATCTTTCTTTTGGCACTTCTACTGTTGATGTGCGTTCGAAATCATTGTTGCTGGCACTTTGTTCTGTGTTCGGCGGCACAAACGTCCCGCTAGGTTTGACCAATCCGCAAAGTCGATGGGTCAGGGCTCGGCCAATCGAGGAAAATTGTGCTTTATCAACTCCACCCATTTTATTATGATATGATGTCACGTGAATCTTGAAATATTCTGGAGATTGGCCAATTTATAGTCTGGTTGGCTGAAATGTCATGTGAAGCTCACCAATCCACCAATCCTCAAGGTATTTGGACATCGGATTGGCTACGGGCATAGACGGCCCCTCTTGTGGCCTTTATATATGGCCTGGGCTGGGACGTGAACTGGGTGACATCATCACCCGATTGATGACGTCACTCCATGTCTTTCCAAGGGTTTTCCCATTGGATGACACGCAGACGTAGATTTCGCTAATTTATAGATAGATATGTATCCATATACATACAATATATTTTATGCCCATCCATGGAGATCCCTATCTGAACCAGCTGCACAGATATGGGCCATGCCTTTGCCATTTGGCCAGTGATATATATCGATGACATCAGGGATATTCATAAATGGGCATAAAAGGGATACCCATATATGGACTTTTACAAAGGTGATGTCACCTGTGATGAGGAAACCAATAGACTGTACAAATATGTACTGACTGACTGACGGACGGACGGACGGACGGACGGACGGACAGACAGACAAGCTGCGACATTTCTCATGGTGTACTGGGACATTTCTCATGGTGTACTGCGACCTTTGGTCGCAACAACAATGATTTACCAATATATGGACCTGCCCAATTTCAGTGCATATCTGCAAATTTGCCATATATAAGCACTGGACAGGTGTCGTAAGGCAACGGAACATCAGCGCAAATCGCTATTGTTAGGCAATGGTTTCTGTTGTGACATCAGACCACAGCTCGATAAGAGTGTGCACGCTCGTTTTCTTTCTTGCACGTGTGCTTGTCTGAGTATGTGCACATTTTGGGATGAGTGAAGTTCAGACAATGTGTCAGTCAGTATAAGCATGGACAGGGGTGTTCCACCGAATTGTGGGCCCTGGGTACAAGGATTCACTGCGGCCCCCCATGAATGTTCTTCATAGGGGAGGGGGTTTGACCCATTTAGACTGGGAACGTATTATTACGCATTATTTTGTGCTTTAACTATTGAAAAATAGCAGATATACAAGCTCACAGCGCTGCACTTGGTGCCGCGCTGCGAGCTTGTAGATTTTTTAAAAACCGTGAAGATTTGTGCAAGTCTTTGAAAATTTTACAAATCCTTTTTTTCATGTGAAGGACCCCCAAAATGATATGTATTTGGCCACGGACCCCCATGCCCATCTCAAAATATTTAGTTCCAGGAACCCCCCAGAAGCAAAATTTGAGTTTACAAATGTTCGCTTAAAAAATACATAGGCCCATATTCAAAGATTTGCACACATTTTCACGACTTTTAAAAAATAGCATATCTACAAGCTCGCAGTGCTGTGAGCTTGTATATCTGCTATTTTTCAACAGCTAAAGTATAAAATAATTAAGGCCCCTCCACCTTGGACCCTAGTAACTCAGTCCCACTCCCCCCCCTTGTGACGCCCCTGAGCATGGAGCAGACTGCAGTGTGGAAATGTGACATTAGACAGCCAGTCAAAGAGTTTGGTTTGATGTGTTGTATGACCAAATCTACAAAGATGTCTGTCTCTGTCACAAGTAGGTCATTCAGCTTGACAGGATCACCATTCACCAAAGAACTGAAAAACAAAACAATAATAACTCTGGAATGTCTGGAAATTAGAACTGAAGGAGGATTTATGTACAGTACATGAGAGGGAATGAATACTCACATAAAGTGAAGGATGAACATTTATGGGGACAAATGAAGAGTCATTGTAGAATAGATTGCATAGAATAGAGGCTGTACTGTACGCTTATCAGATTTTATGCAGTCATTATAAATTGATGTGTTTTAGACAGGGGGCCAGATGTGTGCAGTTTACGATAAGCCATTAGAGATGTCTTGACTTAAAGGAGTATTTCACCAAAGAAATTACTTATTTTCTAACAATTACAGAGTCACCCCATGAAGCCTTGAATTCATGGAGATGTTTTAGTTTTTGTCGCCTTCCTTAGCCAATAATTTGATGACAGGCAGAGTTTTGGATATGCGACTCAAAAAGTCTCCTATGAGTCTCCTATTGACCGATCATCAAATTATTGTGATAAAAACGAGAGAAAAAAGGCTTAATCTTGTTGGTGAACTACTCCTTTGAGCTGTACAATTTAGGCATTTAAACCAATTTCTTATGGAGGGCAACTTACGAATTGAATGATCAGTGACTGTCACTGCATGAACTGTAAACTAAATGAACTCTAGTAAACAAAGTAAGAAAAAGTATAGAGTGCCAAGAAAATTAACGGCTACAAAGTAAGAAGGATGTCAGGTAAACTTCACATAGCATTTACCTAAGTAACATCTAAATACATAACATCTGTGACATCTGTGGACAAGCAAATGAAACAGCATACTCATTTAGTTAATGTCTCAATGAATTGATTACAAAGGACCCCAATGTAAACAAGCCATGGTGCATTCTTGGGTTTAAATGCTATTAGTAGACCTTGTGTCTGACCCATGTGCAAACAGGATAACATGCCAGTATCTATCTAAATATGCAACAAATAAAAAGTAGGTCTACTTTAGCTGTGGGTCTATTTGACTCGCTAACTGCTGAGCTAAATGATGAACATTCAACGACTATGTCTAAATACGTTTTGGTACATCCTTCATTGCCATTTTTTATTTTATATATATATATATATATATATATATATATATATATATATATATATATATATATATATATATTTCCTCGTCACAGGTGACATGTTTTTTCCTTTTTTGTATAAAAACGTCATATATGTATCCATATGTATACAATATATGTTATGCCCATACATGGAGATCCCTATTTGAACCAGACACATAAATATGGGCCATGGCTTGGCCATCTATCCAGTGATTTATATCGATCAGGGATCTTCATATATGGGCATAAAATAGATTCTGGGGAATACCCATATATGGACTTTTACATATGTGATGTCACCTGTGATATCACCTCTGATGTCACAGTGACAAGGGAACCAACCAACAGACTGTAAAAATGTATACTTAGTACTTACTGAGTGACTGACTGACTGACTGACTGACACGGAGACAAGCTGCGACATTTCTCATAGTAAACTGCGAACTTCGGTCGCAATAAAAACATTGTATCTGCATAGCTCTGCTTCACATGCCACCCTTCCCTCCCTGTCTGTCTGTCACTGTTACAAGTACCAAAGCTGACAGTACAGTAGACAACACCACCGCTGGGAGGCGCTGTCACCACTATTCCCCTGACTGGCAGCTAACATACCCCGCCCACCATCCACTTCAGTCCAATCAGAGAGCACGCTCTGTTGTTGTCAAACGTGCTGTGACCGTCGTGACAGCGGAACTGAGCCACCGAGATAAGAGGCTATCAACCACAAACAGACAGAAGAAGGTAAGAAATGTCGCCCTCTCTACATTATTTGTATTCTTTTGAATACAATGTGCATTCAAGCCACTATTAATAGTCGTTTATACAATGCAATGTTGTGAATTGTGTTGCTAGGAAAGCTTAAAACGAGAAGAGGCCCAGCCTTTTGGCTCAAGCCTTGCGGTACTTGTTAGCCACCGGGCTAGGTAGCGTGCATGACACATTAATATGCACGACTGAAATGTTTTCTCTGCGTGTGGATTTTGTGCCTCTCATCCTTCTGCTGGTACATGTCTTTTATGTTTTGTTGAAGTCGCTCATTTCAGTAACGTTTGCCAAAAGATATTTACTACTAGCAGGAACAGGGTAACACTGGGCAGCAGCAACACTCACCGAGTCATACGCGTCACGTTTAATGTGACTTCAGCGTTCTGTGCTCTTCTTCTTGACCATCTGTGACCACTTATTGCAATGGTCTGTTTTTATTTATCAAACTTCACACATTAGCTTATGAAAATGAAAATGAAATGACTGTCTTGGAATCCTGCCACAAACGCTCTTTGAAGATTACTTGCTTTGGCCGTGCACAGCTATATTATGAATAATACAAAACTCACATTTTAAAGGTAGAATTTCTGCCCGCAGAAGAATGACTACTCTTTTCACATTGATTCGTTGTGTAGTTGAATACAATTGTTTGTTACCTCCATGTTATTTACATACATACAGCACACCTGACCTCTGTCTGTATATTTGTATAGAGTATAAGAACCCCTTATTCCTTTCTGTGGACTTTGATTACATATCCTATGAATATTATTGCACTGCTCTTCTAACCTCTTTTACATTATACAAATGTTTGTATTATTCATCAATATGACACTATTTATGTTATCATGCACTGGCATTCACACTTTCAACTGTCTCCCAGTCCCAATACCAAGTATAATTGATGGTATTAGTAAATAAAAGTAGTATTAGTAAAGCTAACAGCAACATATTGGTAAGGATTCAAGCTTCCGTATTGGTGCTGACTGGAATAGCATAAAACAAAGTGGAATGCTGAGTTATTATTGTTATTATCACTCTGTCAGTGATGCATTTCCTCCTTAAAGGAGTAGTTTACCCCCAAATGACTTTTTGTCTATTGATTACTCACGCCATGGAGACTTGAATTCATGGATATTTTTTTGTTTTTGTCGTATTCCTAAGAAAAATATTTAATTACAATAAATGTACCTCCATTGATTCTGGATGGGGACCCGAATGCATTTGGGTCCCCATCTGGAATCAACGAGGTAATTTTCCTATAATCAAGTTTTTGTCTTAGGGGTAAGACAAAAAGGGTAACCTCGCGTCACCAGTGGTATTCGTTTACAACGGGCCGTTTTATCCGGTCTAGGCGGAAACCACAAGCAGAAGAAGCGGCGTCGCTTTGTTTTGGTTCCCCCTGTTTGTTTCCCCAATCCCTATTAAAATGCTCGAGTAGCCTAGTGTAGTCTTGCCAGTCGCTACGAGTTGGACTAAAATATGCAGATACCAAACAAATTTTCCAAAACTACACCACATCAAGGGGTTTATTAGGTAGGCCCTAAAAGTATGTCCTTGAGTGCAGGGGAATTATTTTGGGTTAAACTGTTTCCGGTTTGATAGTTTCGGCCAAAGTGTAGTCCGTCTAGGACTACAACATGACGTAGACTCTACGTCATGTTGGACCGGAAACACTCTACGTTTCCGGTCCCGACCGGATCAAACCCCGAAAAGTGATGGGATCCCAGGCTAATTCCAGGGTGATATTAGGGAAAGGCTTTCTCAGCCGTTCAGGCCTCAGTATAACCACAGTTGTCCACTGTTGTCCAAAAGACCATTTCCAATTGAGCTGTTTGGGTTTGAGTATGGAGGAGAAATACTACAGGCTGTTACTGGCACTGGCAGCCGACCCTGTTGGCCTTGGCCTGTTTAATATGTCTCTGGTTGTGTTCAGAAAATGCATCCAGAATGATAAATACATGTTTGTGTAATGTATGCAGTTGTTTGCCTACATATACACTGTGTTTGTGCCAGGCAGAGACTGTTCATGTCCATTGTTCATAAGCCTGGTTGCTGAAGGAAAAAGCTGTCTGAGCCTGCTTTCCTGGGCCTCAAGGCTGCTGTACAGCTTGCCAGAAATTAGCATCTCGTCACTGTCGGGCAAAAACCTATTATCTACAAGTTTCAAATTTGTATTATTATTATTATTATTATTTCATAAATTATAGCCCTTCTTCATCATACAAAAGTGTCGCACAAAAGTAGTGAATATAGCAGATCTACAAGCACACAACGCCTCGCATCACGAGGCGTTGTGTCGGCTATTTTCACAATTTTAAATCGTTTTGAAAATAATAACAAAAAGGAAGGTTTGGACATGCAATGTCTCCACCCGTCAACAACGATCTGAAACAGTTCAGGGTTGGAGAGTGGCTGCAGTCTTTGATAATCCTATGGGCTTTGCTGACACATTGTCTGTTGTCTATGACAATATAATTATAAAGTTTATTTGTTTTGAAACAAACAAGGTTATAAAGTGCTTACAAAAAGAGGATGAAACTGACAGCAAAATAACAAAGCTTAGTTGCCGGGGCTACAAAAGCCTGGATGCCCTGAAACACCATGGGGGTCTGTCTGAGGCTGCACTCTTGACTCAAGGTTTACCAAGGAGTGAGGGAGGCAGTGTGCCAAGTGAAAGAGGTCAGCATAATAGTTCAGTAAACAGAAAGAAAAAACTCACATTGAATTTGACAAAACATTTTGAGGCTCGCAGAAAGAGATGGCTTCTTCTACAAGCCAATCTTTTTCTTTCTTCAAGTTAGATTTATTATTTAAGGTGTACATTACCATAATGGAAAGAGTTAGTTTGGTCGAGCGGTTTTTAATGTTTCTCTGGTGCATTTATCTTCTGCAATATGTGTTTTAGTGCCATCTTGGTCTAAAGATAAGGTCTGCGGCCTTTTCCTTTTCAAGTGTCCTTTTCTGCAGGGCATTAGTGGTTGTTCAGTGGCTTGGAAAGCATGAAAAAGTTATTACTCACACATGTCAGTGGTGTCCCCGTAAATCAATATACTCCTCAGTTGAGAATTCATGGATTGTAGAATGGCATTTCATGGAATCTGCCATTTTAAGAAAACATAAAAAATCTGTAAAACATCATCAAAGCGTGAAACAGACAAAGAAGCATGGTAATGGTGAATAAGCTATTTAATTATTATTATTATTTTCTTATTACGTAATTGCGGTTAGATTTGTCTGCCTTTGGATTGCACAATATTAATAACAAATCAGAATTCATGTTACCTTTGTGAATACTTAAATTTTGGGTTGATTTGTGATAAACTAATGTATTCTTTTACAAGAATCATTTATTTTAGCCTAGGCTGTAAAGGTGTATTGTAGGACTTAAAACACTGACGTAGTATGGATGTCCTTATGGTCTCCTGTTGTCTCCAATATATAATATACATTTGATGTCCGGTCTACTAAGTATAGTACTCTTTCTGTCTCTAATGGAAGCGTGGTCACAGATTCAGTTGCCACAGTAATCGGAATAGCCATCAACATAACAGCTATTATGTTCAAACTCCTGCTTGGACATGGCTTACTCAAATGTTTGGATATGCTATTTAAAAAACGCTATGGTACATTTCCATCTAGCCTCTGGTGCGTTAGCCGTACAGCACTGAACTGCTGATACAATCTAAGGCTAAGCTACCTATTAAGGTGTATCTCTATATCTGCCCTCTGTTTACCCCCCCCCCCGGTGTCAGATGGAGGTGGAGCAACTGTTGTCTCTGTCTGGCCCGGCTCTGGCCCAGGCTGTCAGCTCTCTGCTGGAGACTCCTGGACTCTACGTCTTCTCTGACATCCTGGAGCTGCCCAATGTCAGAGAGGTGCAGTAACACACACACACACACACACACACACACACACACACACACACACACACACACACACACACACACACACACACACACACACACACACACACACAATCGCACCCGCGCTCTCCAATTTATCTGATGTACAAATACACACACCACCGATCTCTCTCTCTCTGTCTTTCACGCTTGTGGTCGACCGCTTATCGGATGTAATATTCGTTGGGCGGATATTACATCCGGGTGGATTTCAAAATAAGAAAAAATAACAAAACACTGCTCGAACAAAAGAATTTCCTTCGATTGTGGGGTCTACGACTGACCACTCAAATTGTCAAATTTCAAGGGGCAGCCCTAAAACGCACCAATCATGGCTCCAGTACACTACTGTTACAATTTAGTTTAGTTGTCAGAGAATAAATGCACCGAAGTTCTGTGGTTTGCTTTGAGACTCCTTCACTGGTACAACTCTTGTAAAGCTTGCAAATTGCCCACGTGATATCCATGGGCTCAGTTTGTATCTGGTTTAAACCCCAAATAATCCCAAATAGACATTGTCGCAGAGCAAACGGTCTAATGAGCTAGCCTGGCCTCAAGGTAGATTGACCTTGAGGTGGACCAGCAATTCCTATTAAGTGACAGTCTCAGCCATGTCCTCCGAACAGATTACATAACTGCTGAGGCTTTCTCAAGTTCAACAAAGTTATCTTTTTTTCCAATGCGCCATATCACACATAGAAATTCAAGCCTATACTATAAAAGAATGTACACTGTGACTGTATTTAATTTTATGGCATTATTGGATGCTGTACTGTGAAATTAATACCATTATCTCTTTGATGATCACTTTGATCAGTATTGGTATATTGGCTCTGAAAATAAATTGGTTGACCCTTACCACACACATACTGTATGTATTCACATTATCCCTTGTGGCCCAGATATTTTTTCTCTCAGATTCAAACAGACTTGTATATACAAACACTCCTCTGCCTGACATTACCTTGGGACACACTCTCTCTCTCTCTCTCTAAGTTCTCTCAACCAGAGTCATCCTCAGAATCGAACATGGTGATCAAAAGATAAAACCATCCTTTCTTCAACTAACACTGGCTGTACCTCTCCCACTGCCTCGCTCATTCCTTCTCTTTCTTCTCCCTGCCCACTCCCTCTTTCTCGTTCCCCCTCTCTCTCGCCCTCCTGCGCACACACACCTCTCTCTCTCTCGCCTTCTCCCTCCATTCCCTGTCCCCTCTTTTCTCCCCGTCGTCCTCTTTGGACCTACAGTTGGAGACGGGTCCCCATGCCCCGGTGTACCAGCTCCTCAACCTCTTTGCCTATGGAACCTATAGCGACTACAAAGGTATGTCAGTGGCAGCAGCAGCCAGCACTGTAAATAAGTAATAGTGTGGGGACCTCCAGAACCTTTTTTATTTTATTTTTTTTATTATTAGCTGCGTTTCACCATGGCTGCCAGGCTGGGGCACAATTGTCTCAGAGGTACCAAAAAGCAGGCATCTGCTGAGATACCGCAGCCAGGTAATTTTACAGACGCAATCAGGGGTGGGGGGGGGGGGGGGTGGAGGCAGGTCATAACTCAATGAGCTGTCAGCCAATTGGTTGAGCCGAAACGAGGTGGCAGCACCCCCCGAAGGACAACAAACTAATCTCACTGCAGTGAAACCGGCCCTCGATATGATACATCATGTAGCTTGAACAGGACTCGGGGTGGGGTATTATTTATTGCTAACTTTATGCTGATAATAATAATAATAATAAAAGGTAGCCCGCAGGAAGCAAAAAGAAAGAGCAGATACGATTTTATTGTCGTCGTCCCCGACACCCTCTCTCCCCCCCCCAATCACGCCAACAGGGAGCGCATTAATTTTCGAACGGCGTTGTAGCGGAGCAAAAGAGGAGCTGTCAGAGCTGCCTCCTGGCCTGCTGGCACTGCTAGTCACCAGAGAGCCCCCCTGCTCCCTGTCAGCATGGGCGCCCTCACCCGTGCGTGTCGTCGTTATTTAAGCAATCTAGACCGGGAACGCGTCATGTTAGATTTGAACCTCTTTAACCATTATTGTATGCTTTATCTGTTAAAAACGAGCAGATATACAAGCTCGCTGCGAGCTTGTAGATCTGCTGTTTTTTTGTTTGTTTTTTTACCGTCAAACATTTGTGCAAGTCTTGAATATTCTTGATCCGATTCTATAAATGTCTTCTAAATCCTTCTTCTGAATCAGTGGTTCTCAAACTTTTTCATGTCAAGGACCCTCAAAATTACATGTATTTGGCCACGGACCCCCATCAAAATATCTAGTTCTAGGGATGCCCCAGAAGCAAAGTTTAAAGGAGTAGTTCACCCCCCAAATTACTTTTTTTCTATTGATTACTCATGCCATGGAGAGTAGAGTTCAATAATATTTTTTGGTTTTTGTCACATTCCTAAGACAAAAATTTGATTCGAGTAAATTTACCCGCATTGATTCCGGATGGGGACCCGTTTCGAAACGGGTCCGACTCCGGAACGAATGGGGGTAAATTTATTGTTGTCACATTTTTGTCTTAGGAATGCGACAAAAACCTAAAAATATTATTGAACTCTACTCTCCATGGCATGAGTAATCAATAGAAAAAAAGTCATTTTGGGGGTGAACTACTCCTTTAAGTTACAAACGTCCGCTTTTAAAAAGATATATTCAAAGACTTGCAAAGTAAATCGCAATATTTCAAAAATAGCAGATATACAAGCTCGCAGCCGCTGTGAGCTTGTATATCTGCTATTTTTCAATAGTTAAAACATTAAATAATTCTAGGCCTAAATGGGTTAATGTCACCCCCCCCCCCCAAAGCGACGGCCAGTGTACTACAGCGGTCACTTATGACAGCTCGACACCTCGTAACATCTAGTTCGTTTTCTCTCTCTGTCTTCTCTCTTTTCTCCTCTTTACCCATCCAGAAAGGGCAGCGTCTCTGCCTGAGTTGACCCCTGCACAGAGGAACAAGCTTCGCCACCTGTCCATCATCAGCTTGGCATCCAACCTCAAGGTAGGCATCAGAACGGCCCAGCGGTTTGAGTGACAGGCCTCTATAATGGAAAGGGTTCTTTTGAGGTTCAATCATCGCTGCAGCCCTGTCAAAATGTCCTTGAGACACTAAAAATACTCCGAGCATGTAAGAATGAGCCAACTGCCTCTAGGTGTAAACAGTAAGTTAATATCTTCATTTTCTGTCTGAGGGGGAAGTGTTTCTCACAGAAAATCAATACGTCTAAACTCGTTTTTTATATGAATGGTGTTGTTTTGGGTTTTTATTTAGGTTTCTTTATTTTCAGTTTTTGTTGTCAGAGAATAAGTCTTCCCAGCAGAAGCCCACGTCAAATCCCTATATGGCCAATGAAAGGCATCATTATTAATGATGTAGGCATCTACTGTATGTTGCCTTATGAAGCTGGGTTGTATTCTGTGCTTTGTGTTACCGTTCAAATTAAAGGAAAGCAGTTCTTGTGAGCTAAGGCTTATGATGTCGGTGCTCTCGGCTATTTTGGTATCGGCTTGATTGGAACCATAGTGACGGACTAACCTTCCCTGTCAAGAAGAGTGTCTTAGAGAAAAAAATAAAAAAGAAACACAGCAGCACGCGTCTTACTTCCTCTTCGTGTGTCCTTTTCTCAGATCTCCTCGTTATCAGCACCTATTCTATCCTCCGTTCAAACAACTCGGAACGTTTGCCATCCTTTTTCCTCTGGAAAAGTCTTTGTTCTCGTCTTCCTCTTCCTCATTCCCTCTCTTCTCTTGCCCCGCTGCTCTTCTCTTCCTCTCTTTAATAATTGATTCATTTATTCTCTCCAGCTCTGTCTCCTCGCATCACCTTTTAATCTAGCCTCTCCACCGGCGGCATGCCTTCCCCCTTCCTGTCCTCTGTTTTGCTCTGAACGCCACATCTTCAGTACCTTTCCATGCATGTAGACTCCTATTCCTTAACACATTGCCTGCCCCACGTTTTTTATTAAACTCTTCCAAAACATGTCAGGGTTTTGGAGCATTTTGACTAATTTGCAATGAATATTTTGGAAATGTGTTTCTATGTCTATGAACAAATGGAGTATACCCATTTGTTCATAGACATCTATACTTTATTAAAAAAAATAAACAAGAGTTTAAATTATGTTCCATGATTTTCTATGAATTTATTAGCGACTACTGCGCCAGCCCCAAATGGCCTAATTTGTTTAAAAAGGCTAGAAAAAAGGCTTTTTATGAAATAACATGAATAAGTCTCTTATTGGGTTGATTTTGTTGTTTCAAGCCAATAGATGCAACTGTAGCACTGTGCTCAGTCTCAACACACATGCACACATACACACACACGTGCACGCGCACACACATGTGAAGAAGGACCATCCTATTTGAAAGGAACCCTGTGTCATGTGATTTCTTAACAAAAGGAAACACTTGTAACTCATCTCTACATCTTTGCATAATCTTTGCAGCATGCCGTGCACACTCTCTCACACGCACACACACACACACTTTGGCAGATCAATGCAGAGAAAAGTTTGCTGGATCAATGCACACGTGCATGCACAGATTGCACACACAACTGGATACAATTATTTTACCCCTTTTTGAGAGACCTTTCAGCGGGGTGCGTTCTTTCTTGTCCAGACCATAGACTGGTCCAGACAGAGGCTACTACGACCAGTGGATGACCAACACAGGGACAACACCGGAATCGTGTTGGATCATTTTGTTTACTGTTGTTTAGCCACATGGATTATAGTTTTACGAGCCAGCAGACTGTTTGTTTATCAATGGAATATCTTTACGAGCCAGTAGTGCACTGGGGGAGGAGGAGGTGACAGTGTATCAGGTAGGATCAGGCTACACCCTGG